>NC_060273.1:95612853-95717743 GCF_021613505.1 Equus quagga | reverse complement strand
AAGACTGGCCCTGAGCTAACATCCCTGCCCATCTTTCTCTACTTTATATGTGGGATGCCTGCCACAGCATGGCTTGCCAAGCGATGCCATGTCCGCACCTGGGATCTGAACCAGCGAACCCCGGGCTGCTGAAGCGGAATGTGTGCACTTAACTGCTGCACCACTGGGCCGGCCCCCATACCGCCTTTTGATTCTCAGAAATTCTGGTATCTCACAAAAGGGATCTACTTGGCGCACCCTTAAATCTTTCTGAGATTTTAACGAAAGGACTTACAACCACGATCTTTCTATGTCTTTACTCTGAGACAATCTCTAATCTACCACAAAAATGAATAAATTATTTTAAAAAACCCACGAGACCATTGTTATGTAAACGGAGAGAGACAGGCTCCTGTGCACATAGAGAGAGAGAGAGCTCATACTTAGAAGTAACTAGCACATCAACTCTTTACTCTTAAGGTTGGTAATGAGAAGGAAAGAAGTGAGGCTATGGGAGGAAAACAGCATGGGAGTCAGAACTCACTAGGTGAGGGTGGTATACTTGGAGTACTTCAGAACTAAGGTGGGAGCCTTGCTTGTTTAAAATCAAGTAAAGCATTGCCAACTTGGGCTAGCATTTCATGGGTGTAAGTACACAAGAGAACTCTATCAATGGAGCCAGGAATTTAGGCCATATTTAGAGAAAAAGGCTTTCAGAGTAGAATTGTGCAGCCAAAGACAAGACAAAACAAAACTAGCCTTTGTAGTATTTGGGATAGGCTCAAGTGAGATTTGAGATGGTCAAAAAGGAGAAAATAGTTCAGGTGAGGAATAACCCACATAGACAAAGATTCCAGTGGTGCAATCACAGAAAAATAAGGATAGCTAGGGGCAGCATTATAATTTATATAAAGGAATGGCTTAACGGTGAACATCTGGAGAGAGAACTTGGTGTCATGGGGAGTGTGGCTGATCAAATTGGCTAAGGTTGTGGATGAAGTCACCCTTTGATTCAGGCAATCGTTCTAGCAAGCTTTCTTACAAAGAGGAATGTTTTAGTGACTATCATAGGAGGTAAGTAATTCTAAATAAGAGTAAAAATACTCTGAAGAAGGAATAATCACTAGTGATATGTAATAGCTAGGTGTAGGGGGTTGTGGTCTATGGAAGTAATACGAAAAGATCATTGATTCCAAAATGTTGATTTTTTTTCTATCCCTGAGCTTTCTATCCCTTTGCATGATATTGAACAATTCACTTTCTCTACCCAATCTGCACCTTGACTTCTGTTAGGAAAAACATCTATTCTCTACCTTACACATATGGTTACTTTAAGGACAAGATTACGTGTTATGATAATGCTCTGAAAAGAAATAGGACTGGAAAGACTATTGAAGCAGTGGCCCATAGCTAATGATTTTGGAGGATGGCCATGTTTTGAATCAGACATGATCATTGATCACTCCCATGAAAATGTAGTTAAAGGACAAACAAACCTTTTCTACTTGGTTGGATGCAACCTCTCCTGGGAAATCTTCCCCTTTCCCCCAGGAAATGAGTCACTTCCACTTTCCTCCCAGAGTATTTATGCTTACATTTGTATTGCACACATCACAGTGTCATGTACTTATTTCCTTACACTCAAAAAGAGGAGGCTGGCACTGAGTAAGCAGAGTAAAGGCTTGAAGCAAGAGAAGAATGCAAGAGAAAACTGGGTCAGAAGATTTTAAACTTTACAACTTTGTGTAAAGTTAGTTCCTATACGTTCAGTTAGGCAGAAGCAAAAATAGAAGGTATGCACAGAGGTATTTTTGGCATGCAGCTGGAGTTCGAGCTATCTCTACTTCAGGTGACTTATAGGGTTTTGTTTTTTTGGTCCCAGAGGGTCCATTAATCCAAACATAGCTGCAATTATTTTAAAATACATTTAGCCATTGAATAGTGGACTAGTTATTAGGAGCTTCCTAGATTGTAATACATTTTTATGACCCCTAAATTGGAAATATTCAAGAGCTAGTTTGAAAATGAAATGATCTAAGTATCTATTGACCCAAGTAAGATAGGAAAGTTAATTACCTTAACTTCTGAATATTATCACACTACTAAATAAGGTAGAGTCCTATATCTTTACCAGAGTTAAAGGGAAGGAACACATAGTTCTTTGATAACAGGGAGGTAAGTTTCTGAGATTGTAGAGGTCCCTCTCCCAGCCCCCTAAAAGTAAGCACTGAGGCAGTGGCCACTCGGCATTGTTTCTACTATTAGCGCTTATGGTCTTTCAGGTCTAGATAGCCCTAGAAAAGTGAGTTCTGCTGAGAGAAGGTGGTAGGGTCCATGGAGAATTTTAAATTTTATATTATTCTTTAATTTTAGTATTTTTATGTTTTGCAGGGTAAGTATAGAAATTGAGAGGCTGAGGATAAAAAAGAAGAGATGTTTAATAGAATGCAGCCCCTGTAGATAGAAGAAAGGGCTGAGGGAGCACTAGAGAACTGGTGAATGGGTTTGCTTTGATTCACTGGGATGAGAGGAAAGGAAGTCAAGACAAGTATGGATGCATATGATACTTTCAGTGGCAGGGTACGAAGTCAAGAAAACTGTCTACTGATTTTTTTTTAATTTATTTTTTTATTTTTTGAGGAAGATCAGCCATTAGCTAACATCTGCTGCCAATCCTCCTCTTTTTGCTGAGGGAGTCTGGCCCTGAGCTAACAACCATGCCCATCTTCCTCTACTTTATATGTGAGACGCCTACCACAGCATGGCTTGCCACTTGGTGCCATGTCCGCACCTGCGATCCGAGCCAGCAAACCCTGGGCTGCCACAGCGGAGCATGTGCTCTTAACCGCTACACCACCAGGCCCTCCCCTGTCTATTGATTATCTGTATATTTTCCATGAAATAGGAGATATGATCATATATCAAGAGCAGGAAGCGTAAGGGTTGGGAAAGCTGTCTTGAGGAAAGGGGCAAAGATTGACCCCCCTTCTTATTTCCATCCATGATGTGGGAGAATATTCAGGCTTCATGAAGACTTAGCTGAAATTAGAGGTCATGAATCTGAGGAGCATCAAGTTTCACATTTTTGGGTTCTTCTTAAGTAACCCATATGAAAAATGTGGATGGTTAGAAAGATTTGCCAGGTGAGTACAAGAAAAGGACTATGGGGTAAAGAAATACAAGGCACTAGCATTGAGTGACTGAAGTGTTGGTTCTTGGGGTTAGGCTGGGTAGAAAAGGAAGCCGACTGGGAGAAATGCAAGTCTACGTGAGGTAGAGGAACAATGTGGGGCCAAGGATGAGAGGCTGAGTGTTGGAGACAAAGATTACAGAATCTTTATAAAGATAAAGGAGAAGGGTCCTCTGGGGATTACTGCCCCAGGGTGCAGCTGGGGACAAGAGAGACTAAAAGGAAGCAATTGTGAAAGTTACCGGGGTTGAGGTTGAAGACACCATGACATCCTGGCTGACTCTCATAGCAGTCATGCAGATGGGGCTCCTCGTTAAGGCTTTGTCCAAAGTAATCCACCATACAAAGGGGAGATCCAGTATTAGAACTCTCAGTTGGTGGTGAGAAATATCACAGCCCGTGGGCATTCAAGGATTGTTTCTAATTGTTTGCGAGTGGGAGAGGCTGGGAGGTATACAAACCCTTTTAATCCTAATTTAGTTGCATCACTGTAGACTCAAAAAGTATTTAGAAAGTAATTGCCTTTGTCCCTCTCTGCACTGGGCAGCACCACCAAAGTGTGAGCCTGCTAATCCAGAAACCCTTTAAATTGACCTAGATGACTCTTTTCCTCCCCCATCCCCCACATCCTATCAATCTCCAGGGCCTGTGTAAATCATGAATTCACTTTCTTTCTGTCCATGTAGTTTAGGCCCTCAGCATCTGTATTCCATTCCTATTATTGCCACAACAAATTGCCACCAGTGTAGGGATTTAAAACAATACAAATTTATTATTTTACAGTTCTATAGGTCTCACTAGGAGAAAATCAAAGGGTCAGAGAGCTGAATTCCTTTTGGAGGCTCTAAGGGAGGATCCATTTCCTTGCTCATTTGGGTTATTGGCAGAATTCAGTTCCTTGTGGTTGTAGGATGGAGATTGTCATTTTTTGATGGCTGAGGTTCATTCCCAGCTTCTAGAGGCCACCCACATTCCTTGGCTCCTGGCCCAGATAGAGTCCCTCTCATACTTTTACCCTCTCCCACTCTTTTTCCACTCTGTGGGACTCATATGATTAGGTTAGATCCACCCAAATAATCCAGGATAATCTCCCGGTCTCAATGTGTTTAACCTTAATCTCATCTGTAAAGTCCCTTCTGCTGTGTAAGGTAACTTATTCACAGGTTCCGGGGTTGGGGGGGGGGGGGGTGCTTAGGGAGTGGACATGTTTCCTGGAGTCATTCTGCCTACCACAACATCCCAACCTGACATATTTCAATAACTTCATAAGCAAGTTTCCTGGCCCTGGCATTCTCTATGCTGTTTTCAGATTAACTTTTCTAGAACAACATTTGACATGTTTCCCATGCTTAAAATCCTCTGGCTTTCTACTAACCAAGGGTCAAATTAATATTCTTTAGCTCCTATAGAAAGACAGTATTTGGATTTGGTCCTTTTCTATTGTTTTAGCTTCATTCCAATCACCACTTCTTCCCCAACCCTTCTTAGTGCTTGAAAAATGTTTACTGTGTCTGTTCTCCACCTATAGCTGCTTGTGAAGCTCCCACTCCCTTCTTTTAAACCCAGCTCACACATCATCTTCAGGAAGATCTTCCTGATGCTCCATGCCTTTAGCTATAACCACAGTGTCCTCTTCTAAACATCTCTAAACCTTGTGTATATTCCTGTTTGGGACATTAAACCCAAATGTGTTGTGATTTTTGTCTATTTCACCTATCAAGTGTTTATTTCCCTGTCTCTCAACCATACTTTGCCACTTCCTAAATGTGTAACTTTAATCAGGCTATCTTACCTCACTATACCTCCTTTTCCCTTTGTAAAATTAAGGTAGTTATAGGATCTACATTATAGGTTATTTTAAGGATTAGAACAGGACCTACAGATCTTAAGTTTTGCTGTATTATTACTATTTCCAGCCCTCTGCACAGAGTCATCATGTACAGGTGCTTAATGGATGTGTATGTTATGGATAGTTTTATCGCATACCCACGAAGGTCCAGCTTTCTTGCCTTTGAGAATGGCTCCGGGTCAGGGCTCCTCAGCAGAAGTAAGGCCCAGGTTCTGCCCCATCCCAGTGGAGAGCTAGGCTTTGGCTCCACGGGCAGGGGCAGTCAAAGAGAACTCCGTGGGGTGGCTGACACTGGACTGGCTTCCCCGGAGCCAATGAGACTTTAACTCCGAGAGGAAGCCCTGCATCCTCCGCGAACGGAAACCAGAAATCACGAGCGCGTCAGACAACGCCACAAAGACTTGAGGACAGGAAAGGCTAAAAAGCCAAAAAAAAAAAAAAAAAAGAGGCGGGATTGAGGGGTTTATACGGATAATAATAATAATAAATCGCAACAGACGCTAACATTCATGTGTACTTGTTATGTGCCAGGCACGGAGCAAACATGCATGAGCTCGTTTAACCGTCTCAACACGCTCATTTGGTATCTCATTTTTACAACTGAAGAAACTTGAGAGATCTGAAGGATAACATCTTTGCGTATCTTCCAAGCCAGTCCTGGCCCCTGGATCCCAGGGGTCTCGCCTCGCAGTCCGGATCCAGCGCTCAGGCCGCCGCTCAGCCCTCCTGTGGGTTCTCCGGAGCACAGGCTGGTCCCGACCCCCTGGGTCAGGCCGGTCCGCCCCATCCCAGCTGCCAGACTCCTCCCTACCGCCCCGCCCCAGGCCTCGTAGATGCTTCTCCTAGCCCGGCCGCTCCTCCTCTCCCGCGCCTCCCCTGCCGCTCCGCTCCTCCTCCCTGGCACGCTCCGCCCCCGACCGGCCGGCTCCCCCTCCTCGGCCGGCTCTGCCTCCAGGCTCCTAGTGCGTCCTCTAGGCCCCGCCCCCGCCTCCCTAGAGCCTCCCCAGCCCCGCCCCTGGCTCCTCCTCCCCCGGCCCGCCTCGGCGGCTCCGCTCCTCCTCCCCGGCCTGCCCCGCCCCCGGCCCCTGGCTCCTTTCCTCCCGCCGGCCCTATCCCGCGCTCGGCTGACCGGTCCGCGGGAGCCCGCGAGCGTTAGAGCGACTAGGGGACTCCGCGCCGTCCGATCGCCCAGCTCGCCTCTGAGTGTCCCGGCGCCACCGCGCCCCCTCTTCCGAGTAAGTGCCTCCTGGGCTCGCCGGTCCCGTACACACCCTCGCCGGGCTTTCCCGGCCGCTGGGCTGCACGCTGCTCCTTGGGGCGCGCTTTCCGCTCACCTAGAGTTTTGGGAGTGAGTGAGTGTGAGTGGGTGTGAGTAGGTGAATGTGAGCGAGTGTGTGTAAGGGTGTGTGCAGGCGCGCACAGCCCCGGAAACTCCCCGGAGTTTTACCCAGTTCCTGCGTTGCAGCAACAATCTGAGACCTCCGGCGAGGGGTCCTTACCGACTCGGATCGATCCCCTAGCTTCCACCTCCTGCCCTGAGCGCCACTCGCTGTTCCTTCCTTCGTCAACGCGGCCCCTGCAATGTGTCACGCCCTCCTGGTAACAGCTCATGCTATCGAAAGGACTGCCCGGGTTATCAGGATGCCCCAGATTGCAGACCGAGATGCTGGTATGAGATTGTAATCCAACCCTGAATTGTAAAACCGGCAGGGACGAGAGTTTTTGGTGGATATCCTTTGAAGAAGAAAGTTGTGTGTGTGCGTGTGTCCTTGCGCGCGCGTGTGACTCTGGAGCCCTCAGCACCTGATGCAAGAACACCTGATGAACTCCCTCTGACCCAGGAGAGTTCAAGACCACGCTGACCAACCAGGCTTGGGCACCTAAAGGGTGTTTATTGGTTCAGTGACATCGTATTTCTAAAGCCAACTTATTTCCTAAAACACAGCACTAGGTAGAAAGAGCAGTAGTACCCTGAGGGAATCATGGAAGGAGGGAGACACGAGTTGAGTGCCCAGTGTTGAAACAACAAAATCCTTGGGTTACTTAAGACTGATAATTCCATCCCTCCATAAATTACTTTTTGGGGAGTCAATACTATCTTAATGTGGGGCATATTTAAAAAAATATACACCAGCCTGCACTTTTAAAAAGTTGAATCACTGCCGCTAATTGAGAGCAGTACTGTACTTGAGTCCATCCATAAAAGGATTCCCTGGTTGCTGAGATCCCATCCAATTCTAACAGTCTCTGAATTTTTCTATATCTGTTTATTCTTGCTATGTTCTTGTTGTGTGAATGGAGATCCCCATAAAATCTCCCCGCTTCCTTGATAAGACTTCATTTAAGACATGCTGGTAGGGAAATGACAGGTTGAGTAGAAATTATTCACTGAGGTGTAAGGATAACAAAACTATGTGGCTAAAGAAATAACCAGAACAGAGCAGCCTTTAAGTTGCCGTCGGGCATGGGCATATGAAAGTTAGAGCTGATAAATCACTTTAAGTGCTGTTTATCGCAGCAGATATTTTTATCCTGGTTTGAATCCTTTGTTACACAAAAGTGTTTCCACAGTGTTTTAACTAAGGAAACATTATGCTTTGAAATGTAAACATATGACTCCATCTCTCTTTAAGGAAAGAAATAATTATCACACTTAATTAAACACCTGGAACCATTTATTGCCACCTTCTAATTAGATCTGTCAGGGGGAGTTAAGTCAGCAAGTTATTGTTAATATTGTGGCTGGTCACAAAATTAGCTGTTTTGTAGATTTTTGGGATGCCTGTTCTCCTCCATAAGCACTAATTGCCTCCCCCACCCCTTGCCCACCTTTTGACTTTTACCTGTAATTTGAGTAATAAAGTTTAGGGGAGCGGACTATGTCCTACCTCCCAGTAAAATATGAATACCTTAGATACTGAGTGTTTCGTGTGAAGCTCTTTACATTAACAGACATAGGCCTTATAAGCCATTATATTCGTCTAGATTATCTGATAATTTAAGAATCATTAATAAGTTATTGAATATAAGGAAGTTCCCCTGAAAGTATGGTGATCCTGCACAAATGGGTCTTTACAATTTTGTCTTTAGGGGAGACTTTTAATCAATTGTGTCTTTTGTTCTGGTGTGTTTAAATTTAACGAGAAGAGGGGTGTTGTGAGCTGGAAAATCTTCTCATCTTCGTTGTCTGTTAATTTTCTGTTTCTGACTGTATTGCTAGATATAATCTCCTCTGTGTCGTGAGGTGTTATGAGGACAGGCTCTTCTGGGGTCCCAAAAGAATGGCAGAAACTGAGCGTGAACAGGCACGCTGCAAGGGCCAGGAACAGTATTTTCTGAGGCCTGTACTCTGCAATTCTTCGTTCTGTTGAAATTGGAGGAAAGGGTGTGTGGAGAGAAATGATTGCATCCAACAGTTCTCATTAGGAAATGCCATGGGGGGAGGAGCGGATGGCCAGGTGGTTTATGGCTTGGGGAACTTCAGAGAGCTTGCTAATCCTTGATGTTGAGTCTGCCACAGTGCCAGGCTCTACAGAGGTGTCATAGTTAGTTGATCCAGTTAGTCCTTTTCTGCTTGGGATAGCCCCTTGGGAGTAACACATTATCTTCTTGGAGATTTCATTGTACTCAGTCAGAATTGAGCTTTGCTTCCACACCCTGCAGAGTAGTCCCGTCCCCACCCCCTCCATTTTTCCCTGGTACAAATTGTAGAGACTGAAGATGGGATAACCTCCAGGAGGCAGGGGAGTGGCAGTGATAACAAATAAGGGCCTCCTGGTTTCTCACGGAGGGGAAACGGAGTGTTAGAACAACCCCAGTACCAGGGGCACTGGCTTGGGCAATGGGGACATGCCCCGGGGCCAACCTGGATGGAAAGTGGACTTTTTGCCCCCATTTGGCATTCACAGAGAATCAGCTCTGATGCAGAAGTTAAGGGAAGGCACTGTGTGAGCAAGTTAACTTTTCTCACCCCACCCCTCCTCATGCTGCCCACATCCTGCATTTAATACCAAATGCACACAAGAACCCAACAAACCCCAAAAGGCAGCTTTTAACGTCCCACCTTATGTTTCCCCGTGGGTAACAGTTTACTTCCCGCTCTCCTGTCACTGGCTTTGATGACTGTGCCACTGAGGTCTGAGCCAACTGCAGTTTCTAGACTTTTGTCCATCAGTGGTGCTTCCCAGTAGCTGAAAATGGATGATTCATCGAGGGTTAAAATAATTCAGTGAACCTTGTTGCAAAATGTAAATGAGGTCAAATAGTATCCAGTGGATGTCAGTTTGCATGCTATGTTTTAACCTTAAGGGGAAGACGTGAGCTGAAAGTAGAGGGTAGATAATTCTAGAATGTGAGAGGCAAGAGGCACCTTAGAAACCCTCTGGCACATGAATCTTAGACCATAACATTTGCTGTCATACAAGTTATACAAATTTGGAGGGGCATCCCCTCTGTCCAGCTTGCAAGGTGAACACCATTCATTCATGCAGCAGGCGTTTATTGAGTTCCTACTGTGTGCATGGCACTGCAAAACCCTCTCATGTTCACATGAAGGTTTAGGATCCAAGAGAACTAGTGACTTGCAGAAAAATGTTTATTAATAAGAACAAGTCCCTGAAGATAACTTAACAGTGGCAAAAATGGGTTCAGAATTTTTCTGTGTTTCACAAAAGAAAGTTAAAGGCACTTCTTAGGACAGTAGAAGAACAATTTTTTTTTTTGAGGAAGATTAGCCCTGAGCTAAGAACAATTTTTAAAGTATTTTTATTTCTCAATAATAAGAAACATTTCTTCTGATGTCTGTTTCAAATAACCGGGGGTATAACTGCAGTAAACCTGATCCACAGAATTTTGTTTTCTTGGCCTTTCATGTCAAGCATAGAAGTCACCTGAGCAACGTGTATGAAAATGTCACAGGCTCGGCAATAATCCAATAACACCCACTTATCCTTTTAGAGAGCAGTTGCTTTTTCTCTAGAAGCAAGTATTTATGCTTCAGAACCAAGGTAGCAGAGGTTCGGAACCAGCTGCAAAGCTGGATGGGCGTCAACAAGTTTGTTTTCCTAGGGTTGTGCTTTTTCAAATAGAACAAGAAGGGTAATAGACCAACATGGTGATATTTCTCTGCAAGTGACTGGAGGCTAGGCACACAGCAATCTTCCCCACCAAAAAGGAAAAAAAAAAGGTGTGAGAGGTCACAGGAATGGGACTCCCCTGGTGTACCCCAAGCTGACTTATAAACAAATCAAGATTTGTTTCTTTCATATCAGAGAAGGGAATTAAGTCCAAAATTCCATTTGTTGTAGTTTCCTTAAACACTGGGAATAAAGATGACTTTTAGTTTAGTCAAGAAGTGGTTGGTTGACATGACTGCTGGAATCAGCTGTTCATGTCTCGGCCACCAATGGCTGTGTAGTGACTTTGGACAATCTACTTAAGCTTTCTGAGCCTGTTTCTTCTCCTAAAAACGGGGGATAGTATTTACATCATAGGATTGTTGTGTGAATTAAACTGGAATGTTCCTCTCCTGTTGTCCAATATGCAGAAGGCACCCAGCAAGTGGTACACTTTGTTAGATTGGCCAGATCGGTCTCATTTCAAGAGGATGGCGTTTGTATGGGGTCGTAGTAGAGTAGAGAGGGAGAGTGGTAACTTGTACCACATGTGCTTTAGCATGATCTTTTTTTCTTCTAATAATGCCGGAGGAGCCCCCACAGTGGGGTGAATAGAGCACAATTTCAATGACTCCCAGCTGCAGGGTCACGTGATTACAGAGGGATGTCTTGCTGCTGCTGCTCGAGAGAAATGAGCCAGAGCAGAGCATCTGGGATTTATGTGTCTGAGCATGAAGATGAGCTGTGGCATCCACTGGGCCTCCCCGTACGTGAGGGGAGCTTTTCAAAGACCTATTACAGTTAAGTTGTGAGAGAGAGTTGGCCTTTCACCTCTGGAGGCCCTTGTTTAAAACAGATAGTGTGTGAAACCGGATTATCCAAGACAGACAGGAAGCTATGTCTCAGCTGCCCTTGGTGTCGCAAGGGGACTCGGGCTGGCATGTCTTCAGGGGAAGTTGTGAGACTTCCGGGAGGCAGAGGGCAGGGATGCATCTTCAGGCTTGTTCACTGGGGCCAGCTTTTCTGGGAACATGGCACTCTGTGGGGCACACCGCACACTCATGAATATTTGAAAGGAGCCAAAAAGTAAGAAACAGCCCACCCGGCCAGTCCTTTCCCTAAGCCAGGCTTTTATTCCTTCAAACCAAATTCGTTTCGTTCAAGCCTTCTCCACTCCTAGTATTTTATTTATTTTTGCAAATGAGTTTCTTACAATATCACTCTCAACCAAAGTGAGGGAGACAGAGGCCGTGGTGTGTGCCGTGGAGAGCTCACTGCCCTCATCCTTTCCTGTCTCGGGCTCCTGAGCTGACTGTTCAGTCTCACACACATGCAGGTGCAACAAGGGAATTCCGCAGAAATGCCTCGGTCTTTTGAGAAAACCTGCAGGCACACTGTTGGCAACAGATTGCAAAGTTCAAAACAAGCTTCGATGACTCAAACCTTTAAGAAATAAGTCCAGTACCTGATTCCACAACCCTGTGATCATGAAACGACTCCTTTGTTCTTCCTTCTTCTCTCTTTAAAAAGATCAGGCAGTTTTCTGGGAAATGGCTGGTGTTTGATTAAATACGATCACGGCCCTGGAAGGGCAGAGCAGTCTTGACTTGGGGATGGAATGAATTCCTCTTCCTTGGTGTAGCGATAGGCACCCGGGGACTCATGGAGTCTGCCTGGACCAGGTGAATGAGCTCAGACCTCCCCCAGCCTCTGGCGATGGCCTCTGTGTTGCCATGCTTAGCCATTTTGCTCCTTTGCTTTTATGACCTGGACTGACTGAGGGTGCCTGAATGGATGGCTGCTAACACCTGCAGGGTCAGAGACCATGTATCCACAGGGCGCCTCCCAAGGAAGTCGGGAGTCCCTGCCCTGTGTGCCGCAGAGGGCATGGTTTGAGACCGTGATCGTCTGGGCAGCCACAAAGGTGATATGCCAAATGAAACTTTGAGCTTGTCCAATGTGCTGCTGTATTTTAGGCCTCATCTAGGGCTCCAGGTCCCAACCTGCTGCAAAGCAGAAGCACCTGGGAAGCTTGATACAAAAGGTATAGATTCTCGGGCTCCACCTACTGCAGCATCACAGAGGCTGAACCTGTGTATTTCTAACACGGCCCCCCGGTGACTGATGCACAGCACCTTGAAAACCCCTAGCCTGGGAGACCAGTTTTAAGTCTGGTTCTGTAAAGAAGATTATTCAGGCAGCAGATGTCTGTAGGAGTTTTTTTTTGTTTTTTTGTTTTTTGGCGGTGGAAAGCAAATCTCTTGAAAGTACAGAGTGGCTTTAGAGTTTAAAGAAGATTAAAATGAACATGCACAAAATGAACACCTGTGTACCCATCCTAAGAACTATAACAAAGTGGTTTTTCAAGTAGGCCTTGATTGGGTTGAAAAATGTTGACCAACAACCAGGTCAAGAACAAAAAATAACAACCAAAACCAGTAGTGGTGTGCCACAAAGAGATCCAGGAATTGAAAGCCATAAAGCAGAGACTCTGGGGAATCTGCTCAGTGTTTATTAATTGAGAGTCTAGATTCTGAGTCACTGGCCATGCTGACAGCATCCTCGAGTGTGCTCGCTGACTTGAGGACACCTCATGTGGCTTTGTAGATCACTGACATGGGATGGGCATCCTTTTTTCAGGAGTGGCCCATATTTGGAGGAGCCCCAGGCCCAAGACTGAGTTGCCAAGTGGCCTCTTTTCCCAGCTCTGGGTCTGTTTGCCTGTCTTGGGGTCCTGGCACCTCTGGGAATCTGTCTTGTTCTCAGAATACCCCTCTCATTTCCTTATAGTGGGCAATGGGAAAATGGAGAACAAACTTTTTTCTTTGAAGCCATCTTGCTGTAATTTCCTTCTTTATCTTCTTTTTTTTTTCTTTTCACATTTTGACTTGTGCTAGTACTTGAGATTTTCTTCCCTCTATATGAATTCTGATCAAGTTTCAAGTTATCATTCTCATAGGGTCCATGGAAATTATAAATAATGGAGGTCTGCTAGTGATGATACATAGTGCTAATTTTAGTAGAACCACTAGTTTTTTCCCTCTAGGTTTAAATATTTGACTAGGGACCAAGAAGTATGAAAATGGACTAATTTGAGTCTTGCCTCAGCCTTCCTCTCTAGACAACCATCCTCCGGGTTTGCTGCCTAGAGTCCAGCACACCAGGGGCCTTCTAGCCTCACAATTTCGGAAAAGTGCAGATGGAGGTTGGGCAGTGACTTGCAGACAGACCACAGGGGCAGAGAATTAAGCAGCCCAGTCTTCCCCTCAGAGTGCATCCCTGGACTCTCAGTTCCCTACAAGCACCTCCACCCCTAATTTACCCTTTAATCAGTCTTCTGTAAGTTCTCTTCCCTTTTATGGTTGCTCTTAGTGTGTGTATATTGATGACAATAAATAATGTACTATATCACTGTATTCGTCAGCTCGGGCTGTCGTAACAGAATGCCACAGACTGGGTGGCTTAAACTGTAGAAATTTATTTCTCACAGTTCTGGAGGCCGGAAGGCCAAGATCAAGGTGTTGGCAGGTTTGGTTTCTCCTGAGGCCTCTCTCCCTGGCTTGCAGATGGCTGTCTTCTTGCTGTATCCTCACACTGCCTTTTCTCCGTGAACACACATCCCTTGTGTCTCTCTTTCTTTTTTTATAAGGTCAGTCATATTGGATTAGGGTACCCTTACGACCTCATTTAACCTTAATTACCTCTTTAAAGGCCCTTTCTCCAAATACAGTCACATTGTGGGTTAGGGCCTCAACATAAGAATCTGGGGGAGCAGGTGGGGGCAGAAATCCAGCTATGACAATCACCTTTGTGAAGGGTATTACAAATAATACCCTTATGTTGTTGTCATATAGTTTGCATCTACTTTGTAGAGTCCTCAGAAATCATGGTTATTATTTATTGTTTACTTTAAACAATTAGCTTTTGAAGAAATTGAAACATGAGAGAAAAGTTTTCCGTAATGATTGACATATTTTCTGTATTTGGGGCTCTTCGCTCTTTCCCGTAGACCCGAGTTTCCATCAGGTTTTTTTTTTTTGGTCTTTCAGCCTGAGGAGCTTCCTTTAACACTTCATGTAGCTCAGTTCTGCTGGAAACAAATTCTCTCAGCTTCTTTTGTATGTGTGCCCTAGTGTCTGTGTGTCCAATTCTCTTCTTATAAGGACACCAGTCAGTTGGATTAGGGCCCACCCTAATGGCTTCATTTTAATTGAATCATGTCTTTAAAGACCATATCTCCAGGGGCTGGCCCCGTGGCCGAGTGGTTAAGTTCGCGCGCTCCGCTGCAGGCGGCCCAGTGTTTCGTTAGTTCAAATCCTGGGCGCGGACATGGCACTGCTCATCAGACCACGCTGAGGCAGCGTCTCACATACCACAGCTAGAAGAACCCACAACAAAGAATATACAACTATGTACCGGGGGGCTTTGGGGAGCAAAAGGAAAAAAATAAAATCTTTAAAAAAAAAAAAAGACTGTATCTCCAAATACAGTCCCATTTTGAGATACTGGGGGTTGGGGCTTCAACATATGAGTTTTGTGGGGATACAGTTCAGCCCATAACAATCAGGATGCTTTAGGCTGCAGGTAAGAGAAAGCCTGACTAATAGTGGTTTGAACAGTAAAGTTATTAAGTTATCTTATGTGAAGGGTAGTCTGGGGTTGGTGCCATTCAGGGTTGAATCAGTGGCTCAAACAATATCGTCTGGGACCAGGTTCCTTCCATTCTTCTGCTCTCCCATCCTTAGCATGTTACCTTTTTTTCTTCAGACTTGCTACCTCATGGGCAGAAAATGGTTTCCTCAGCAATGGGTATGGCACACTCCCCTCAACTTCATTCAAAGGCAGGAAGTGCGTGCGGATGTAGAGAGGAGGGGTGGGACACAGAGAGGGCAGCCATAAATCTGTTCTCTTGTTCATCAGGGGATAAAATCTTTCCTGAAGCATCCTCAGGCCTCAGTGGCCAGAACTAAGTCGTGGCTGCAAGGGAAGCTGTGAAAGTGAGTAGTGGGCGTTGAGGGAAAAGCTCTACTGTGGGAGGTTGGCTGTGCCAACAGACAGAAGGGAGAGGGGCATGATTATTGGGCAAATAGCATCTGCGCTAACCCCAGGCTCCCATTCCCTAGACGCTGTCTAGCTAAGGCCACCACTATTACTGATAATCATCATCCCAGGTTTCATTGGAATTAAAATTAACCACCCACGATGAATAGTTAGGAGAAAAACAAAGATGTGGAGGGTGTTGAAAACTCACATATACTTAATTACTACTCATAGTGACTTTTTAATGTTAAGTACTGTGGGTTTATAAAAATAGCACTACTTACTGTGGAAGCAGCATCCTGCATTGAAACCCAGAAGATGCCTTCATCAAACAGAGAGTTCTTTAAATTTCTAGAAACATTCACAAAACATGACCAGTAACAGTGGTAGTGACAAACATTTATTGAGTGTCTATGGTGGGCCAGGCGCTAAGTGCTCTATCTGCATTATTTCACTTCATCTTCATAACAGATCTATGAGCAAAGCATTGTTATTAATCCACATTTACACGTGAGGAGCTGAGGTTTGGGGCGGCTAGATCAGTTTCGGCAGATGCCTGGCTGTGCCGGGCTTCACACCCTGGCAGCTCAGCCGCCTCCCACGCTTGTGCTCTGAACTGCTGCAGTGTACAACTCCCCAATAAAACAGCTAAAACTCCCTCATTTTCTGTGAACTCACAAAGGCTGTTAACTTCTTCAGCCAGTGAGAGTCTACTTCATAGACTGTGTCCTTGTTTTAAATTCTTCACATTTTTTTAATTGAGATATAATTGACATTTTATTGTTTTTAATAGTAGAAAGTTGAACCATGAGAGTGTGCCTGGCTGACACTCACTCACTCACCTGGTGACCTTCAACAAGTCACCACAGTCTCCTCTGTGAGACACAGAGTGAGGCCGTCTGCAGGGCCACGTGCCAGCACTTATTCTGTCATTCACAGATCTGTTGCCATCTGCAGATTGTACCCCAAATCCTATGTTTATTACAGATCATTCACATTTCAAAGTAGGGGTGTGGAAGTTCAAAATCAGTGGAGCTGCACTTCCCAAATTGAGAGGCTACTATTTATCTATTTCATATTGGGAAGAAGTTGGACAATTTATTTTTTATTTTTCGTTTTTTATTTGGTGAGGAAGATTGGCCGTGAGCTAACATCTGTGCCAGTGTTCTTCTATTTTGTATGTGGGACACCGCCACAGCATGGTTTGATGAGCGGTGTATATGTCTGCGCCTGGGATCCAAACCTGTGATTCCTGGGCTGCGAAAGTGGAGCGCGTGAACTTAACCACTATGCCATTGGGCTGGCCCAGAAATGGGACAATTTTAATAACACACAGAAATGCACCTTTCATTATTGTCTCGTGCAGCAGAGTACCAGTCTGAGTGAAGGGCAAATTTGTCTTCAGGTTATCGAGTCTTTGTGTGAGGCAGATTTTGCAGAAGCTGGGACAACTTCTTACCGGTCGTGCAGAAACTGCAGCCTGCAGAATGCTTGGGCAACTGGGAGTTGCCCTTAGTAGATGCAATGCTATGTGTGCTTCTCATCTTGTGACTCTGATGCCAGGATTGCAATGGAGCTGCTGCTCTGAGGTCCAGCCCCAGTAGCTCAGACCAGAGTGGACTTTGGGAGCCTGTGTTTATTCACTTAGTTCCTGAATTCCTGTTGCTAAAGCTGTAACACTTTGGGTGTGGCGTTTCACGTAGACTTTAGGATGCTTAAAGCTTAGGGAAAATTGTTTTGTTTATTTGTTTTTGTTAATCTGCTCTTGCTAATAACTTGCATGAGGAGCTGAGTAGGAGAGGGAGGGGTGTAAATTCCATGTCTGATTCTGGGAACTTGAAGCTGCCATAGATTGGTATGTTGATGCTTCAACTTTGAGTCTGGTGATAAATCTCATGTCTGTGAGAACCCAACACGCAACAGCTTTTTGCAACTCCAGAAGGCCTCCAAGAGGTCATTTTGAACTGAGGTTGCCTTTGAGATGTTTAGGAGCACATCATTTCCCATAAGCTTTGAAAATTGTAAAGTGTTATTAGGCAAATTTTAATTAAAACAGTACAGATGAAATCGTTTACCTTGAACATGAGAAGTTCATGGACACGGAAGTCTTTCCAAAGATGCTAGCTTGCGGCTGATTTCCTGAGGGGCCCCTGTCATTCCTCTGTACCTTGCAGTCTTTTTCATCAGTTGGCTGTTACTGTGCTGACATGCCTAGATCTTCTTAATACTTCCTTTTTTTTTTTTTTTACCTTTTTATTGCAAAGTAAAACACAAATACCAAGAAAACCCATACAAAACAAATGCACACTTTAATGAATTATTTTAAGGCAAGCACTCATATAACTACCACTCAGGTCAAGAAATAGAACTTTGGGGCCCAGCCCCATGGCCAAGTGGTTGAAGTTTCACACACTCTGCGTTGGTGGCCCGGGTTCATGGGTTCAGATCATGGGCATGGACCTGCTCCACTCACTAGCCATGCTGTGGCAGTGTCCCATGTGCAAAAGAGAGGAGGATTGGCACAGATGTTAGCTGAGGGCAAATCTTCCTCAAGCAAAAAAACGGGGAGGATTGACAACAGATGTTAGCTCAGGGCAAATTTTTCTCAGCCAAAAAAAAAAGAAAGAACGAACTAGAACTTTGCCTGCTACCCCAGAAGTGGCTTCACGTGCCCCCCCCAATCACATTGCCCTCAGTTCCTCCAAAAGTTAATGCCATCCTGACTTCTATCATAATCACTTCCTTGCATCTCTTTATGGTTTTATCACCCAAGTGAACAGCCTAACCCACTATAGTTTAGTCTTGCCCATTTCTTAAAAACTTCAAGTGTCTTTTAAATCTCTTTTAATCTACAGATTCCCTTAACATCCTCCCCCGTTTAAAGAATAATTATTTTGTTGAAGGACCTTGGCTGTTTGATCTGTAGTTTCTCACAGTCTTGATATCAAGAAAGATGTGCACTCATGGTGCGCGTCAGCTTGTTCCTTTGCCCTCTATTTCCTGTATCTGGGTCTAGAGGCTTAATCAGACTCAGGTTTGATCCCTTTGGCAAGATTACGGGTGCCGCTGTATTCTCTCACGGGAGGCACATGATGTCTGGTTTTTTCACTCCTTTTTGATGTTAGCAGCTGTTGATCCTCACTGTCTGGACCTGTTAATTCACTGGGGTTTGCAGGATGGTGATATTCTAATTCTGTCATTTTGATTTTATTTGTTAGCTGGAATAATTTTATACGGATAGATTCCTCTTCCATCTGTTGTTTGATTACCCAGTGGTACAGTTCACGTAGAAAAAGCAAGATAAATGCTTGATTCTTTACTTTGATTTACCCAGTTTTCAAGAGTTGGTTTCCTATCATTCCTACAAGGTGACCAATTAGAGTTTTTTTTAATTGCCATGATCATGAAATTAAATATATTTGATGAATTTCAATCCATTGAAATTTTAATTTTTACTAAGACTCAAATGATCTCATCTTTGACCAGTGGGAGCCTCTTCCAATTGGCTCCTGAGTCCTTCTCACATGACCTTAGAAATCTCTGATAGCGTTTATGCTACCTGGAATGTTAAGGTGATCTAGGCTTGTCTTGTGCATTTCCTAGCTAGACCTGGAATCAGCCATTCTTTTAAGAATCCCTGTTTGTTTGCTTTTTAATGAGAACAATATTTCAGGGCCATAATCCAGGCACTAGAGATGCTCACTCACTGGAGTGGTCATTGTGTATAGGGCTTTTTACTGGTCAGAACTGGGAAAATACACACAGACACACACATTTACATACAAACATATATCCACATATAAAGGTAAAATACATTGTGAGTTCATATTCATATTTCCAAGTCAAGTTCAAGACTTTGGGGTTTTTGTTTAACCTCCTCTGTATTACGTTTGTATTTCCTTTCTTCCACACTTAGAATCCTGGTTTTTTAGTCACAGGATAGATAGAATATCTTATAATTACCCTTTGATTGTCCTGTATTATGCATACAGCAGTCTCCTTATTTCTACAGGTAACTATGTGTGTCCTGCTTATCATCAGTCCTCTTATCAATGTCTCTAGATATCTTAATTGAAGCTAGTAGTTTCCTTAGATAGGGCTCATGGGAACAATTTTCCCTAATTTTTTTATTTCCCCAGTTTGTTGATAACACTTTGTCTTTGACCCTTCTATTAAAGGTCAATTGCTGGATATAACATCCTTGGCCCACATTTTCTTTCCTTGACAATCTTAAAACTATGTTACTCCGTTTTCTTCTGACAAAGTATTGTCAAAAAGTCTGATGATAATAATCTAATCTTCTGTCCCTCTATGTGACCTACTCTTTGGAGAGCATCAACTATATATCTGTTTCCTTCAATCTACTGTCTACCTAGCACTCCAATACAGTAATCAGTGAGCTGTTATGGTACCAAATCCAAGTTGATGACTTGGCCAACCACCGTGCCAAATAACCTCTCCCTCCTGTTAAGACAGAATAAGCCACTTGCTCTCAGTAACTGTAGCTTTTTATCTTTGTAACTTCAGCTGTACCTTGTAAAGTGTATAGAGTTGGCAGTAAATATATACTTGTTTATGAAGTAAATGATGTGGAAGGATGTGGGTTTTTTCCTTTTCTTTTTAGCCTGTCAGGAACTGCCTCGCCCCTTTGTCTCTTTCCCTCCAGTCACGCGAGGCTTTGCCTCAGATCTGCTCCCTGCAGCAGGCCCTGCCCTGAGCAGAAGGTGTGTGGGCGCCGCACCCGTGGTCCTGGGTTGTCCCTGTACTCACAGCGTCAGGTTGTCAGACCACGTTCTTATGTTACGGCGTTCTCAGGACCAGCATGCTGGAACCCCTGGCTCACAGAGTATCTGGCTCCACACTGAAGGCTGCCATGGTCCTCATACCTGCTTGCCCTCCTGTTTGTTGGTCCCTTGACCTCTATTTATTGGTTTTACGCCCCAGACCCCTGGCATGTGGGGCCCAGACCCCGGCCTCTCTGAGGATGCTGGGGCTGCCGCCTGCCCCTTCCTTTCTTGGCTGACCTTTTTGCTCTCTACCTCTTGGCCGCCAGAATCCATGGCAGGACATCAGAATGGGAGCTGTCGGTGCAGATGTGATCTCAGATGCATTTTATTCAACATACGCACTGTGTTTAGTTTTTAAAATTTAAATGCTGGTTAGAGGGGCATGCGTGCCAGTTTGTCCAAAGCCTCTGCTGCTTGCTGGTGTATTACCCTGGTCAGTCGCACATTTCATTTATCTGTCTGCCTCCTATAGACAGTTGAGTTTGTGACCTCTGACCTTTGGTATCTCATACTTGTCGGAGCACTTCTCATACAGGCATAATCTTGGGCGGCCTCATTTTATGCCTGGCCTGCACTAGTTCAGCAATGTCCTTTCCCTGGTTCTCCTTGTCAGGTCCTGGCCTGTGGGCCGCGCAGACTGGTTTTTTCCCTTCCTTTTGAGTACCTCAGTGCCATGTAATTAACACAAACAAATAAACAACATATGATACGTTTGCACACAAAAGCAATGATGAGAATAATCAAGAAGTGATGGAAGAGTGGCTCTTCTCTGATGGATGTGAATGTTGAGGTGATCTTTTAGGCAGGAAGAAATAGTGAAACCCTATAGCCTTGACTACACCAGGGAAATCTTGCTGGTAACAGAGAGTTGGTGACATGGAAAAGCCGCCCCTGAGATGAGAAATTGCTCTGGTTGCCCCACTTTTCTGTTCTTGGTCGGTCCACAGGCTGTGGCTGTGGCTGGGCCCTTGGGAGGCAACTCACCAACCTGACCCACCCTAGTGAGTTTTTTCCCAGATTTAGCATTTCAAGTCTTTGTGGAAACAGTCCTGGGAAGGATTCTTTGCTCTTAGGAATTTCCATAGGCAACATGGGCTTGTGTAAAAATGTAACCATTTTCTATTCTGCTTTTATTAATTCAGCAGAAATCATACTGAAGACTTTTTCTTCTTTTCCTGCCTTCAGCTGCCTGTATTTTTGCCTTTTGCCTCTGGTTGGCCCGTGTGTGAGCCACATGGTGGCAGCGGCTCAAAATGTATTACTCTGTGCCAGGTATTGGACTAAGCTCTTTATAAACATTGCCAAATTCTAGGTTCAATCATTATTACCCCCATTCTAAAGATGAGGCAACTGAGACCATGAGAATTTAAGCCCTTCCTCAAGGTTAAAAGCAAAGCTGATACTCAAATTCATTGGTTCTTAACCAGATTGCTGTCCTCGCTCTTGCAGAAACGCCGACTCCACCCAACCGGCTTGCAGGTGCTTGCTGGAGGTCGGTCACAGAGCTGGGCTCCAGGGGTTGCAGGAGGGAGCTGGCTACTCTGTGATGTTCACATCTTGAACAGACTTTTCTCAGAGCTCTTGGAGATCCCTGATTTAGACTCTACAGCATGAGAGGGAGGGAGAGTGGGGAGTAATACAAATGTGGCTCCAGAGTCTCTCGGCCTTGAGTAGCCCCAGGCCTGAAAATCCACTGTCAGGGCTGCAGATGACTTGAGAGCTGTGAGCCTTGCTGATAACAAGTCAGCAGTGTTACCGGCACCTGCTTGTTAACGCCTCTGCGAGGGATGGGAGAAGGGAGGTGAAACTTAAATGTGTGACGTTTGAAACTTGTTAGACATTCTACTAGTAAATTTGGTGGAGAAAGAAGTTAAAATGATCTAAAAATAAAGTCTTTGAATTTCTTACTATCTGTGCTATCTTTACATCTATTCTCAGCGTGGTCTTTTTTTTTTTTTAAGCATCATTATTTCTACGCAGGGGAATATTATAGACAAGTTTTGCTTACATGGTCTTTTTGAAATAATTAAGCAGAGGATGCAGATGTTATTTGGTTTTATGTAGGGGAGAAAGCTCTGGACAGGTGTGAGGAAGTTGGGCTGTGCAGTGGCCTGGCTGTGTGATTTTGCTGAATTAGTCAACCCTCTGGGTCGTCACTGCCACATCTAAGAAATGGAAGGTGTGGACTAGATAATCTCTAATGTCTCCCAGCTCTGTAAGCCTGTGATTCTGATTGTTCTCACCTGCCCTTTTCATGGTCATTTTAAGCATGGAAACCAGAGGAGTCTGAAACCGTGGGTAGAGCCAAAAAGGTAGAACTTTGGGCTCCTCGGAGGGAATGCTGTCCTGCCCCAGTGTGGAATGAGGAATTCTGCAAGAGGGGCTCAGGCCCGGAGGCCAGAACTCTGGCCCTGAGTGTTTCCAGGGGGCTCCAGGACAGCAAAATATCCTGAGGCACTCCTGTGAGTAAATTTAGTTTTAGGTTATCTTTGTGTTCCCCTTCCTTGTTAAGATAAGTGACTTTTAACTACATTAACATATGAGGAAATTTGCTAACTTGTGCCTTACACAAAGAGCTCATCTGTGGCTATCCACGAAGCTGATACAAGTGACCACAAGTGAATTCAGTTTGGGACAAAAAGAGTTCATTACAGTGTTGTTTTTAAGAACAAATAAAACAAAAAGTCTAAACAACCTAATGTGCATTAACAGCTTATATACAGTACGGTACTTCCTTGAGATGAAACATTATGCAGCTTTAGGACAAGTTTGGTCTCTGTGCTCTGACATGGAAAGATCTCCAAGACAGATTAAATAAAAAAGCAAAATAATGATCTCATTATGTTAAAAAAAAAAGCATATTATGTGCTCATGAGTGCATAAGCATTTTTTAGAAGAATGAACAATATACTATTAATGGTGGAACTGTGGATTGCAAGAGGGGAAGGGAGTTTTAACTTTTCGTCTTATACCTTCCACAGTGCTTAAATTTCATGATAAAAATATATTTGGTAAAGGAGAGAATTTAGATTTCACTTGAGTTTTTGAGGCATTCTAATACTTAGAAAAATCTGTATAACAAAGCATGCTGAGCAGAGGAAAATGTTGTGTGTAAACACTTCAGACTCCAAACATTGGGTAACTCCCCCGCTCCACCTCCTCAGTCTTTACTCCTCTCTTCTTAACTCACAGCTCTCCAATTATTGCATCCCTCTAACCCAAAATTGTCAATGGCTCCCAACCTCTATCAGAAGCCAGTCCAGAAGAGCAATATGGTGGAGTGGCAGAGCATGGACCTGTTGGTTTGTCATTCATGAATTTGGGCAGTGTTTATGGAGGACCTGCTGGGCACCAGGTTTGGGGCCGGCTCAGGGATGCACAGGCGAATGACGTGCTTTTCAGAAACCGTATGTGACTGCTCAGAGCCTCAGTCTTATCACTTGTAAAATAAGTTGTCAGGATTAGATACAACAGCAAATGAAGGCTTCTCGCCCAAGCCCCAAAGGACAATGTTTGCTGTCTTGCCCCATCCTTCTCTCTCTGTTCAAGGCGAGGTCTGATCCCCACTACTCTTCTGCATGTTTCCTTGGTTCCAATTCCTAAACTGTGCATGGTTCTAGAACACACTCCACTCTTCCCTGCTTTTGTCTTTGCTGATTATGCCCTTTCTTTCTTTCTTTTCTTTCTTTCTTTCCTTTCTTTCTTTCTTCTTTTCTTTCCTTTCTTTCCTTCTCTCTCTTTCTTTCATCCTTCTTTCTTGTAACGCCCATTGCTTCTCTTTCCTGGACAAAATTAGACTATCCTTCATCTAGTTCAAATGTTTCCTCCTCCACGCAACCTTTACTGGTTTTATGCTTTATCAGGAAAAAAGTCCAAAAGTAATCTCTTCCTCATAAGAATTTGAATAGCTCATTCTGCTTTCCCTACCTTTATGTTGATTATACCACTAATGGCATTCGCTTTAGTTTGCAGCTATCAGTGCCTTACTAAGTTACATTCCTGAGGGCAGAAACTAAGTTTTGTTCATTTCTAGAACTCTTATGTCTATACCTGTGTTCTCAGTAAATATGTATTAATGAATGACTTCATTTTTATGATTTGCCCAAATATCTTTTTTTTTTTTGGTGAAGGAGATTGGTCCTGAGCTAACATCTGTGCCAATCTTTCCTCTATTTTTTACGTGGATTGCTGCCACAGCATGGCTTGATGAGCGGCATGTAGGTCTGCACCCAAGATCCGAAGCCATGAACCAGGCTGCCAAAGCAGGGCACGCTGAACTTAACCACTGTGCCACCGGGCTGGACCCCCAAATATCATTTTTGCTTTCCTTTAAAGGATTATTTTAGTTTGAAGTTAAAAATGAGGACATTTCCTTGAAATCCACTATTATTAGCAGGCTAAACAAGAGTTTTTTCCCCCTTGCAGAGATTAAACTTGGAAATTGTGGAATTGCTCACCCATTCGGAATGTTTAGGAAGAGACAGGCAGGCATCTCTTCAGGGTGCTTGAAGCAGTCACTACCCTTTTCGTCAATGACTGGCTCATAAGTTCTTGTCTGATGAGGTGAGATCTTATCCTGATAATTTTAAAAAGCAAATAAACTACAGCCACTATTAAGACAACTCCCGAAAGAAGTGACGGAAATTTAGAAAGAAAAAACATAGAAAGGTTATAGATGTGTGTGAGAAAACAACTTGTTTTATTTTTCATATTCCTTGCCATACTTATCCATAGTTCTTTATTAAAGCTGTGACCATAGCCTATACCTTAATATTCTGCTTTTCTCTGAACATTATTTCCTACCCAGTTTCCCATGTTTTTATCTATGTTTCTCAATGAAACAATTGGAGTTCAGTTGATTGTTGCCTTGAACAAGAAATGGAGACTATAAGACAAAGATGTAGCCTGACGGAATATATGATACGCATTGTATATTTTTAAAAGACATGATCTTATTCTGATATTGCTGAAATGTACTGGAGCAAAAATATTAACAAATGATTTGATTGTAGTTTGCAGCACAATAAATGAGATTAAGATCATGAGCCACTTTAAAACTGTTTTCTTAAATGAAGTACACATCTTTAAGAGATTAGACAGAGCCATGGCTCTTTATTTACGAAGGCGTGTTAGGAACAGCTGGAAGGCAACCTTCTCTTATCAGAAGGCTTGTATAACTAGCCCCAAGTTGTTTGCTAATGAATTTCAGGTCTCCAACACTAATAGGATAGAATAATTTTACATAGACAAATCAATCTCTAGCCTCCTTTTTCAGAAGAAACTGATCTGACTGGTGCCTATAGGCAACGAGGTGTGCTTAACAGATGGAAGTTATTAGGCTAAATACCATAATCTCTTTGAGGTCTGTAGATATAGTCTCCAAAGAGAGAAAGGGGCATTTAAAATTAAACTGCACAGAATTCTAACAAGCGCTATATACTCATTCTTGGAACTAATCTTGCTTTGGCCCTGGGCTAAATTGCCTAGATTTGTACCGCTGTTGTTGACTTAAAGCCACATTCGCTGCTTTTTACAGTGAAAACCAACTGTCTTCTAACATGATTTTGTAGCTTTCCTATATGGAAGTTCCTAATTATTTTGCTGTTTCTATCTTCAGAGTCATTAATACAAATATCTATGCAAGGTAAATTGACCTTCTGGGCCAGCTCACCTGTTAGGAATTAGTATATTTTATTATCCTCTTGCTTTACTATACTTACTGTGTATAATCTCCTATGATTTAGCTCAGGGGTGATAACAGATTTCTTTGTTTTCCAAAGGAGTGACTGCATCTTTGTGTGATGTCTATGGTTTGTTCTGTAAAAGGACCCACAAAAAATTGGTCCTGTTTTTATTTATGGCTTAAAAAGAGGTATTCAGTCTTACTACTCACCCAGACCAGCTACAATGAATTCCAAGAAGACCTATGAGAAGGACTCTGTTAGACCACAACTTCCTCCTGAATTCAGGGGAAGACCTGCACTGGGCTGGAACGCTCTTTAAGATACTGGAGGATTCAGAAGAAATCTTCTCAATTAGAAACCTGGGAAATGCCTTCAGTTCCTGGGACTGGGGCCCGAGTCCCTGGAATGGGGATTCTGCCGGGTTCAGGCTGCGTGGATGTGGCTGACCGACTGCAGGCCCTTTAAGTAGTTGCTGTTTATTATTGCCAGTCTCCTCCTCTCTTCTCATCCCTGACTCTTGTCCTGCCTCACTGCCTATGCATCACCTGTGACCCTGTGAAGCTACTCCTGTCCTGGGACAAGTTAGGAATGTCAGCCTGGGAGGCGAGTCTTGGGGTAGAGGTGAGGTGAGGTCTGTCTGTATTCCTGGCAGTGTTTCCTAAGAACCAGGGCTGGGATCAGAATCTAGACTACCAGCTGCTCCTATTTCCACACTACCAAGCCCTTAAGTAAAAATACCAAGTCCTTAAAGTAAAAAATAAAAAAGAATTAAAAAATGTTTAAATTACAGAATCATCCAAAACTGATATGAAGTCAACCCAAGGCACAGCTTCACCAATGGTTTCGTTTAGTTTTTCTAGTCTTTATAATTCAGTCAATCAACTAATGATTACTAAGTGTCTTACTAAAGCACCCAGAGAATTGAAAAATGACAAAGAACGTCTCAGCCCTCCAGGAAATGTTAATCTAGTTCTAAGAAAAAGGTTAGGATGCAAATAATTGGAATGCAACGCAAACTACATCAGAGAGGTGTATTGGTTATCTATTGCTGCATAACAAATTGCCCTAAAACTTGGCAGCTAAAAGCAACAATAAATGCTGATTCTTACACACAGTTTCTGTAGGTCAGGAATTTGGGAGCAGGTTAGCTGGGTGATTCTGACTTGGGTTCTTTCTTAAGACTAGAGATAGGGAGTCAGCCAGGTCTGCAGACATCTGAAGGTTTTTCTGGTTTTTTTTCAGAGGATCCAGTTTCAAAATGGTTCACTTACATAGCTGGCCAGTTGGTGCTGGCTCTGAGCAGGAAGCCTCAGTTCCTCACTATGCAGCCCCCTCCACAGGTTTGCTTGAGTGTCCTCATGACATGGTGGATGGCTTTCCCCAAAGTGAGTGATCCAAGAGAGCACAAATGGAAGTCTCAAACGTCTTCTGGAATCAAGCCTTGGAGGTCACACACCACCACTTCCACAATATTGTCTTGGTCACACAGGTCGTTCTTATTCAGTGTGGGAAGAGACTACACAAGAGGGTGAATGCCAGGAGGGGAGAACCCTTGGGGAGGCAGCTTGGAGACTGGCTTTCTCAAGAGGCAAGATCTTGTGAAGTAATGAAAAGACAGTGTTGGGGTACCTCCAGGAAGGAGGTGGAATGTAAAACTGATGGGTTTCCAGTAGCTGAGGTTGAGGGTAGGGGTGTTGAGAAGGATAGAGCATCAGCAGCAGAGAGAGTTGGACAGCAGTAGGTATTGTGTGTTCAAGGAGTGTTTGGCTGGAGCAAAATCTGGCAAAGTGAAAGGGGTCTGGAAGGCCAAGCTGGGGAGTGTGGACTTTCTTTGATGGTTAGGGATGAATCATTGAAGGCGTTTGAGCAGGTGAGTGACATAATCTTGGGCATATTTTAGCTTCAGTCTGTGTGGGAGCTTTAGGGTTTGGGTGCCCTTACTTCCCCTTTTTTCTCAGTATCATCCAGGTTGTCGACTCTCTAATTTCTAAAATTCTGTGACACTTCTGCCCACGCCCCTCGGTCACATACTACCTTGTACTGTTTAACTTTTCGTGTTTTGGTCTTATCACAAGTAGATTACAAGGGCCATAAGGACCATATCTTTATCCATTTCTATTTTCCCTGCTGTGCCTAGCGCCCTGGGTGCCCAATAAATATTTGCAAACTGATTGGCTAAAAGCAGACAATTACTATATGTGTGTATAGCCACTGTTTCCGGCCTGTGGTGCATGGTTACAGTTAAACATTTTTCAAAAGAGAGAGCAATTGCAGTGAATTTGATTTATGTAGGTAGACAAAGTATTCAGAATCAGTTCTGTGGCCTTGGCTTTTGCCAAAATGTTTCAGGGGAACTTGGAGTAATAAAATAATTTTATTTTTAAAAATCTATGGATTATTTTCAGCTTCAAAGAGAGTTCTTTTTTTGACTAAATTAGGCAAATTGAGTAATTACCAGTCAGAGTGAAATAAGGGCTGCTTGCTTCTTGAAGAGGAAAGGGCAGCCTCTTTCAAGCACGTAGAAGACGTTTACAGAATAAAACTCTTGCTGGGCATTTGGGGCAGAGTTTTGTCTCCCCTCCTTTCCTTAGTTTGAATGAAATGATCATTGTCCTTCTATTTTCATTGACTAAGTAAATATTTCACATAGTCTCATGAAAATTGGAGACTTCTGATTTCAAGCTAATAAAAACAGTTTTGCTTTCTTCTATTGAAAATCACCCTCAAACAACTAAAAAGAAGTAAAAGACCAGGAGTGCAGACTATATCCTCATATACCTCGGAGACATCTGTAACCCTGAACCACACAGGACTTGAAGAGAGAAAGCACATGAAGTGATGGCAGATGGGTTTGCAGAGAGAAGGGGGTCAAGAATAAAATGCCTGCAGTGGGGAGAGGACCAGAAGCAACTGATGTGCTCAGAGAATCCCAGGAAGGCTCAGAAATGAGAGTTCTCAGGTTCCACAGAGGAGAGGCAGGGGGCCTTGGAATGAGAGTGAGGGTGTGCAAGTCAACAAGAAGTGAAGGGGATTCCCAGCAAGACTAAGGAGGGAAGTTCCTTGACAGCAGCTTTGGAACAGAGGGAACAGCTAGTTTAGAATGGAGCAGAGGCAAGAGGGCTCCGGGAGGGATGTTTCTGGGGGCGGGGGGAAGGGGACAATGAAACTGATTAAAAGAGAAGAAAAAACAAAGAAAGAGAAGTTCTGAGTTTGAATCCTGTCTCTGTCACCAATGAACTGTGAATATAAGCAAATCAGTTAATATCTTTGGACTTCAGTTTCCTCATTTGTTAAATAAAAGGTTGGAACATATGATGTTTAAGATCCGTTCAAACTCTGATTTTTTTTGTTCTGTTGGGTAGAAAAGTCGATAAAACCCCAGCAATTCTACTCCAATGTGCCTACCCAAGAGAAACGAAAACGTATGTCCTACACAAATATTTCTATGCAAATATTTGTAGAAGCGTAATACATAAGAGCCCCAAACTGGAAACAGCCCAAATATCCATCAATGGTGAATGAGTAACAACATGAGATGTATTTATACAATGATATACTATTCAGCAATAAAAAAGAAGAAAGTACTATATCTGCTATAGCACGGACGAACCTCAAGAACATGTTAAGTGAAAGAAACCAGACACAAGAGACTACATATTGTGTGATTCCCTTTATATGCGATGTCCAGAGAAGACAAATGTGTAAAGACGGGGAGTAGATCAGTGGTTGCCTGAAGCTGAGGCGAGAATGGGATTAACTGCAAACAGGCACTTTTGGGATGATGAAATGTTCTAAAACTGGCTTGTGGTGGTGGTTGTACAACTCTCTAAATTTACCAAAAATCATTGCATTGTACAGTTGCGGTTGGGGTAAATAATACCCCAATGAAGCTGTAAAAAGGAAAAGGTAACCAGTGAGGGGTAAGGGATGGAGAGGCATAAGTGAAGAAGACTGGCCACATGTTGATTAATGTGAAGTGGGCGATGGATAATGAGGGCTCATTATACTCTTCTTCCTACTTTCGTGTGCTGTTGAAATTTTACATGTTAAAAATGCTTAAAATAGAAGGATAAAGAAAAAAAGGCAATAGAACCTGTTATTGTGTGGAGGTCAGATAACCCTTGCAAATTTGTTTTACATTTTAGAGTGAGGAACATTCTGGATACTCTTGGGATATAATTTAACCCCCATTGACACTGAATCCACAGTCTATCAGGTCATTTTTAATGTGTGAGCTCTTCCTGATACCTCCGCAGGCACTTGAGAAAATCACAGTGATCACAGCATCAGAAAGAAGGTTAAATTTACTTTTTTTTTTTTGCTTGAGGAAGATTCACCCTGGGCTAACATCCGTTACCAATCTTCCTCTTTTTTTTTTTTTTTGCTTGAGGAAGATTAGCCTTGAGCTGATATCTGTGCCAGTCTTCCTCTGTTTTATATGTGGGACACCGCCACAGCATGGCTAACCACTGGTATAGGTCAGCACCCAGGATCCAAACCCATGAACCAGGGCTGCCAAAGTGGAGCACACCAAACTTAACCACTATGCCACAGGGCCAGCCCAAGAAGGTTAAATTTTGATCAGCATATTCTGTTTAAGTAAGTGGGATACCTTCTAGAAAGAATGAAATTAAAATTAGCCTTTGTGTTTTACAGGGGGACCCTCAATCTTAGAAAAGTAGACCATCTAAAATAATGTCATTTGTAATGGCTCTGAATAGCTGGATTTTTTAACACTTGAATCTTAGAAGCAATATTCCATTCCAGATGGTCTGTTGTCAAAAGTGAGTATAAGAGTGATAGTTACTTTTCTTGCTTGCTGTGTACTTGTACAAGGATCTGTTTTCAAACCTCATATCAACATTCTGAAGAAGGTAGTTTTTTGTCCCCATTTTACCATGAAGAAAGTTGAGATGCAGAGAGGGCGAGTAACTTGCCTGAGATCAAGCTGCGAGTAAATGTTAGGGCTGGGACTGTCTGTGGCTCAACAGACTGCATTCTTATCAATTTTACTATCCTGGTTGAATTGGAACATTATTTTCTGTCAAAGGTCTTTCTTCTACCAACCTTGGTCTAACTTACGTGATATGCTCCCTTAATGGAATCCACATGAGCTGGATGGGAGAGAGGAGGTGACATTCTTCTGGGGAGAGAAACTGCAGACACCTATGCCAGTTAAAGCCATTGACCATCTCCAAGGCGGGTTTTGGGCTGCCTCATGCTGAAAACATTACAAATGGGTCCCAAGCTTTGAGTCGAAGGTGATGGAGACAATTGTTTGGAATTCAGGATTCACAATTCTGATCCTCATTTATTGGCAGGATTATTATGTCTTCTAACGGGTCTCCCAGCTTTCAGTCCATTCTTGGACCTGCTGCCCGGTTGTGTTACTTCCATGTATAATAACCATCAATGGCCCCACACTACCTACAGATTAAAGTCTGAGCTCCTTCATTTGGTGTTCAGAGCTCCTCATGTCTTGCTTCCCCATGTCTTTCTATTCTCTCTCCCACCTTTCCTCAGTGGGCCCCCTATGCTTATGCCATCGGAATATCCACAGTTCTTAGCCCTCTGTGGATTGGTTTGTTCCTACTGACTATAATTCCTTACTCCCCCTTCTCTACTGACCAACTCCTGTTCAGCCTTCAAAGCAGCATATGAAATGTCATCTCCTATGGGAAACCTTGTCCGATCCTCCCTCAGCAGCACCAGCTACTTGCTTCTCCGGATTTTCACGACACTTCCTACACACCTCAATTATATGTGATTTTTGTCGGTTGTTTCTGTGCCTCAGCTCCTTTAGGCTGGAGACCTTGTAGTCCCATCTTTGTATCTTATCACCCACTTCTGGGTCTGGCACCTAGTAGGCCCTCAGGGAATGTGGGTAGAATGAGTTTTTCCATGGAACTCTGATTTTTGATTTTTAAAAATGTTTAACAAATCATCTTTCGGTGGAAAATAAATGGGAACTGACCTGGAAGTATTAAGACACACATTCATAGTGTACCAGAAGTGGAGTCTTCTTTCTTAGGGTAAAATATAGTCCAAGTATCAACCAAGATACTAAGGATAGTCCCAGTGTGCCCCCTTGCCTTCTCATGTCTCATCTAACTGTTATGTTGGGGAAGGTGTAGGAAAATTAGAGTCGAGGAACTGAAGAGGGGTGAGATAGATGTTCCTAGGAATTTTCCAGTTTATCTTAGGAAAGAAGACACTCCTTAGAGTACATAATTTCTAAGGCCCCATCAATCCCTGAAATATTTTTGGTTGTTTTAGTCCCCATCTTTTAGCAAATAAGAGAAAGGATGGGCTGATTATTCACTTACTGGATATTTTGAATAATAGGACTAAATTTGGTGACCTGTTTGGGGTCAGAGTGGCTAGTGCATTGAACTTGAGCTTCCAACCACCTGTTGAATACCAGGTCACTTGGTTCTGAAGTACAACTTTCCTGTAACTGCTTATTGGTATTTTATGGACTAGAAGATTCCTGTGCTTTCAGGGGTGATGATCTCAAAATGCTTACATTCAAGGGAGATAATCCAGAAATATGGGCCTCCTTTTATTAGAGAAAATATTTTCTACAGAACCTTGAAAAAATTTTTTCTCCTCTGCTTCATTTCTTCCTAGTCACTGGGTAAATGTTAAAAATAAAAATTCACCTTCCCTTGGAAGGATGGGCTGAAAATGACTTATGTCTTTCTTGAGAATTTCTTGGGCAGAACTGTCAAATTATTCACCTGTATCGAGTGGACAGCATCTGGTTTTCCATAGTCTCCCTCCTCCTTTTTGCCATAGTCTTTTAATGGACATTTTATGAGCTCATCTGGAGGGTGTCATTCACCTGACCATCTTTTCATCAGCGTTAGCTGGATCAGTGCATTCATTTCCATTCTTAATTAACACTTAACGCGTATGATCTAAGATGGTTCACCTACAAAAACAAATGAAAATGCAAAACAGCAAAGCAAAGCAACTCCCCTGTCATATGCTGAGGAGAAAAGTGAAAATATTCCTGGACTTTCTCTCTGCCCTCATTTTGTATCAGTGTTGAAGGAGAGCTGCCCCTAACTGGGCCTTCTCTCTTCTGGGTAGAGATTTGATATTGTGAATTGTTATACTTTGAGCCCTCAAAACTATAATTTATGCCTTTATTCATTGGATTTTATTATGCTTTAGAACTTTGCTTGAAAAGACCTGTCTGTCATGTCCGCCATACTCTTGTCTGCTTCTTTTCTCTGAGAAAGACTTCCTGTGTCCGAGAGCCCTGCTGAGCAGAAACCACAAACTAGGAAATTGGGGAACCGAGGCCTTGTTTCCTGGCGGATTCCTTTAGGGGAACAGCTCTGCTGCCAGAATAAACATTCCAGTTTGGTTAGAGATAACTTCTTGGTTTTCCATTACCCACGCCAGTGAGGTCATGAAGAATATACTCACTTTAATGAGCATTGTGTTTTGTTTAAAGTGTGTGTTGTCTGGTAGAAAATGCTGAGTTCGGAAGCCAGAGGATTGGGTCCAAGTTAATGTTTTGCTACTGACAACATGTTGTGCAGAAAACACCTCGCCCCTTTCCTCCTCCCTCTGCTCTCCCTTCTCGTGTACAGTGTGAGTAATCCTGCGTGCTCCAGGATGGGCTCAGTCAGGTGTACCTGCGCCTCTTGTGGGTCAGTCCAGCTCTACTTCTTGACTTGAGTCTCAGAGCCCTCAAAGAGAGAACTCAGGCTTTCCCTTCCGCCCTCTTGTGGGTATGAGTGGGTGAAGTGAGTCAATCCAAGGAGAGACAAGATGGCATAGAAACCAGGAGGGTTGGATGCTTGCTTCAGAGAAATCAAACAGAAAGGACCCACCATTTGAGTTCTTGTAGAGGTTTCACACAGTGTGTGCTGAGGAGAAAGAGTAACCCTGGGCAGCAACAGGAACTGATGGGGAGAAAGGGCTAGCCTCTTCCCAGCAGTGGCGCATACCTTCATGAGACGGCCACCCTTCCCACAAGTTCTCACCAGTTTCATTGTTTAAATGAACCCGATAGTCAAAAGTAAATATAAAACAGCCACATTGAGTTTTAGCACCTTGTGCAATAATTTCCCACCATTGTTAGAGGGTGAAATATTTCACCTCAGTAAATTTAACAGGTAAGTGGTTTCCAAGTGTCAGCATCTCAACTGGTTTGAATGGAAATTTTCTTGACCTTTTTCCCTCTGCCCTCCCCGGGTCTTCCTCCCTTGGGCTCCAGTGATCTTTCTCAGGGACAAATCCCATCCTGTCATTCCCCAGCTTGAAACTCTCAGAAGCGCTCTCCCCCTGTTTTCAGGATCAAGTTCAGACTCCTTCACCTCACATATTAAAGGCCTTGTTACCTGGTTCCAGTCCAGCTTTCCAGCTCATTTCCTTCCCCTCTTCCAAAGGCGCCCTTGGAAGGTAAAATGGCCTTGGGAGGAGGTCTTAAACAGTTGGCACTCAAGAAATGTTTTTGGCTGTCTTAGCTTTTTGGGTCTTTCTTAAGACTGTTCTGCTGGTGCCCTGGCAGGGTGTCTGAGCCAGGGGGCTCCTCGGTGCCCCATAGAGGTTGGCTCATTTTCTTCCCAGTTATCTGTCATATGCCTGGTGCACGTGTGTGATAAAATTGTTCAACTGTTTCTTGTTAACTGTCAACTGGTATTGAAGGGGACAGTTATTTACATTTTCAGTTGCTTTTTGTGAAATAGAAAGATCAAAGATCTTTTCTGCAGTTTCCTCTCCTTCTCAGACCACAACTTCCTTCCTCTGTATTAAACGCCTCTGCAACATGTGCTAGTGTTCGACTTTCTCACCCCCAGTGGCACATAATAACTTTATTGGGCCAAGATGAAATGTGACCACTTCATCTGTGGGGGCCTCTGTATCTCTGAATGGATACCCTTGCAGGACACTTAGAGGGTTAGCTAGAAGCATATTTTGTTTTTATTTCTTAAAGGAAAAAAGACTTTATGGAGGTGCTCCTCACTAAAACCACCCTTTTGTTGGTTATGGACCCTTCTGAGAATCTGATGAAAGCCTGAAGCAGGGTGAGGCTTGGTAACCAAGGACAGCTGCCGTGGTTCACTCAAGCACGTTCTCCAAAACGATTCCCTTTCCACAGTTGTTTAAATAATATGTTAACAAGATGGCTCTTAAAACTAATGAAAAGATAACAGTAGAGGAGTTAGCGTAAGACCAAGCAAGCATGGATGGTTCTACATGCAGTTGAAGTGTCAGCGTTCAGACTGTAGGAGGAGCAAAGGATGGGAGCATGTCAAGTGACCCTCCAACAAAAAGCACAGCAGCCCAGTCTCAGGACATTGTGATACCCCCAAAGCCCACCCAGGGGCTGGTAGGGGTCTGTGGGCCTCAGGATGGAAAGTTCTGCTCTCTGGCTTGATGGGAGTTATGTGTGGGCCCAAGAAGCCCAGGTTGGACCATTACCTGAATTACAGCTCTAATGCTTCACAGGTGTGAGGCCTTGGCCAGTTAAGTTACTTCACTTCTTTCAAGCTGCTTTTTCCCGCTGAAAGTGGGAAGAAATAAAACCAGGTGCACAGGATTGTGGGAGGCTTAATGACCTGAATAAAACCCCTGGCACATAGTAGGATTTCAGCAAGTGTCCTTTTCCCTTCCCCTGTCCATCTTTGATTCCTTTTGTGAGGAGAGGTTTTCTTCCACAAAGAGATGGATTTCAAAGCAACAGAAATTACTAACAGCGCTGAAGCTCACTGTATCTCTCAGAACTCAGATGCCTTTGCAGAGGTTAGGAAATAGATGTCACTCTTCAGTGGCCGCCGCACCCCTCCAACACGCTGGATGCCACTGGGCGCGCTGGGGCTGGCACTGTCTCTGGTGGTTATAGCACAAAGACTGGAAAGGCAGGGGGGCCATCCTGGAAGGGTCCTGAGGGGAGGGAGTCCATGTGACCACTCACAGAAATTGAACCTCCCCCCAGGACAGTAACCTCAGCAGGGGACATTCCACTGGGAAAGGCCCAAGGCTGTCAGCCCAGGCAGCCCCGCCCCCTAGAGAACTACAGACAGCTCTCCACAGTGGAGGGAAGGAAGGTCTCAGAAAACCTGGAGAGGGAGGAGTTCCAAACCCGGTGAGGGCCAAGCCTAGTCTTTAAGGCTGAGGAAGATGCTGTGAGAGCAGGGGTTTGCCTTTCCCTCCCTTCTCCTTTTCCTTCCCCTTCTCTAGTCTCCAAGATCTACTTAAGAGTTTTTGAACAAAAACGTTGTACTCCAAAGGCTTAAATATTCCTAACTTTGTTTGGTGTTCATTTTAAAAGAACAAAAGGACGAAGTGGCAACATGAGTTTTGAAAGGTAAAATGAACATTAAGAACCTGATGAATGAACCCTTTTATACCAAAGGGATAGGAAAATAAGGGGATTAGCAAAAGCAGAGTAAAATTAGCACAAAGTGCTGACAAAGAGGTCTGTGGGGGTTCACTTGCGAAGGAGGAACAAAGCTCCGGTTTGTCGAGTTTGGGTGTTAGGCAGAGAAATAAATGGACCCACAGACCTGTGGTCCTTTTGAGGTTCAGCAGAATGTTGCTTCTGTTGTTTCTTCAGGGTGGTTGCAAAGTACACAACTGGCCTCCTCGCGGCAAGTGTTTCTTCATCCAGTTTCCACCATAGCCTTAAAGAACCACTCCTCCTCTCTTTGAATTCTCTTTCATCAGCATCCTATTTCATTTTTCCCCCGGGTTCTTTTTGTTGTTGCAAAATAGATTTAGCGTCATGATATGAAGTATTGAAATAGCACTAGCTGATAACCTTGTAATTATAACTCAGAGTGAGTGTAAATGGAATTCTTATCTAGAACATTTTCAATGGGAACCCAGGCATTCTGTTTATCAGAGGGAAGATGTCGGGGGAACTACAGAGCAGCTCTAGCTCTGTGTGCTTTGGGATATCATTTTTCACTTATTGGATAGTGAGAGTTTGATAAGGACCCGGGTTGGAGGGAAAGTGGGCAAACAGGGGCGTTCTCCATCTGAAAGGCTCTCACTAAGTTTCTACATTGGCAACTTCCTGGGAAGCAATCTGGCAATATGTGTCAAAATTTAATTGTTCAGATGCAATTAGCATACAATATAGTAGAGGCTACGTAGCATCGTGGTTATGAATGGCTGTTTTGTTTTGTTCACCAGTGAATCTCCAGCAAGTGGGACAGGGCACCATTCAGTAACAGCTGTGGACTGATTAAGTGCTCATAGAAGTAGTCCATGCACTCTGGGAGCTTACAAACTAGTGGCAAAACCAGCTTTTCCCATCAATTATGTTCTGTAGGATGTTTCTTTCTCCTTCTCTCTCTCATGAACACAAACAGGGGTTTCTCGCATCATGACGAGTGCTGGGTAAGTCAAGTAAAGCAGCGTTCTGTTCTGCACGACAGCTCATTTTGATTCCTCAAGAGGGTCCCCGGCTCCAGCTCATGGCGTGTGCTGAGCTCACTTGAATGTTAATGTGTAGGGCCTGGCATCTTTGGGAAAAGGTGATTTGCCCATGAAAAGTCTTAGGGAAACCTGGAGAAGGAAGACTTCAGGAGTACAAGGAACTTTATCTCTTGCACTCCTGCACTATCTCTAGCACCTATAGCAGTGCTTGGCGCTGCTTAAGCAATTTTGAGGGGGAAGGAGAGCATGCCAGATCCAAAGATCAGAGTGCCTTAGTACAGTCGTTTTGCCTTAGACTTAATTTATATATATATGTACATATAATGTATGTATAATTTATATATAAACATCATATATACATATGTATATATATATATATATATATATATATATGGCTAAATGAATAAATGAATGCAATAAAGGATCCAAAGTGAAGAAGGTGGGACTTGACTTAGACTGGAGTGTGGGACTCTCAGAGCCAGGTCCCAGAGGCTGGTATGAGCAGAGTGTTTGTGGGAAATAGAGGAAATTGGTCTGACTAGAGTTTGGAGGTTTTACACTGGGAAATAGTAAGGAGAACACTGGATGATTAGTATAGGATCTGAGCCAAAGGAGCCTTCAGAGCTGTGCAGATAAGTTGGGGCTGTCAGAACGAGGGAACTGTTACAGATTTTTGGGCAGAAGAGGGACAACTTGCAAGTGGCATTGAAAGAAGACTTGACATCTGTGTGCAAGATGGATTGTAGTTATGTGAGCTGGACTGAGCCAGCTCAGAGGCACTTGCAAATCCAAGAGTGAGAAGTGAGAGAGTCTTAGCAAGGAAAACAGAGCGTTAGGGAGAGACTTGAAAGAAGAATCAGTAAAGCATAGTGAGTGTGAGGAGCCAAAGCTGAACTCCAGGATTAACTTAAGGCAGGTTCCAAGACATACACAGTCCCCTGGGGCCTTGTTGACGGAGTCCAGAACAAAATCTGGACATCATGCATCCTCTCTGTATCCAGGAAATTGTCTCTTAACCCAGCATTTCTAGCCCAAATCAATGAGAACTTGAAACATTCACAATTGGTAGAAGTCAAGTCACTGATTTGGGTTCTTTTTGGAGAACGGGGGGCAGGGAGGGCAGCATTGCATGGTCGTTAAGAACATGGCTTTGGTGCCAGAGAAAAATGGGTCCAAGTCCTGGCTTTGCCTTGGATAAGTTTCTTAAACTGGCTAAGCCTCAATAACCTTGTCTATCAAATGGGGACAGTAATAGCATCTCCTTCACAGTGCTGTCAGGAGTCAGGGAGATATTGCATGTATGGTGCTTAGCAAAGTACTGGACATGTTGTAAGCACTCAATACAAGTCGCTGATTATTATTGTTCCTGGGCTGGGAGAAGAATCCCTGTCGTGTGTGTGTGCATGTGTGTGTCTACTTGTTTTTTTTGTAATTAAAGAAACGGCACTGGGGCTGGTCCCGTGGCCGAGTGGTTAAGTTCGCACGCTCCGCTGCAGGCAACCCAGTGTTTCATTGGTTCGAATCCTGGGCTCGGACATGGCACTGCTCATCAAACCACGCTGAGGCGGCGTCCCACATGCCACAACTAGAAGGGCCCACAACAAAGAATGTACAACTATGTACTGGGGGGCTTTGGGGAGAAAAAGGAAAAAAATTTAAAAAAAAAAAAAAGAAACGGCGTTCAATCTGTTAGCACAACCAGTAGGCTGGCACATGGTTGATGGGAAAGCCAGAGCCAGAGACTAGCACGTAGGGGAACAGTGCCCTCGGGTGCGGTGCCATGCCATTCTCTGCAAAAATTGGAACTAGGCCCAGTGTTGTTGAACATACTGACGAGGCTGGCAGGCGACACCGAGGTGTAACGGGGAGGAGGGAAAAATTCAGGCTGTTCATGGCCGGGGAGCTTTTGTACAGAGTCAAGCTTAACTGTCAACTCCAGGTAGGTCCCTGGTAGTGGCGCTCGTTAAAGAGATGGCAACTCCAAAGTTGCCTTCATTATAGAGCTGGCGTTTTCACCCTCTGAGAAGATAGTTCTGTTTTTCCTATCTGTGAAGCTTGGTTTCTAAATCTCCCAAACTGTAGGATGTTTTAAGATGCAGTGTTAAGATTCAGGTAAATCTTTATGCTCTAATTCCTGTCCAACCAAAGAGAAAAGATGTTTGTGGATCAGAACTACAGTTAACATTTTTCCATTTCCTCTACTTTTTCCTAGTACTGTAGTTGTGTAGATTCTAATGCTAAGAGAAGGAATACTCTAATTTGGGGGAATGTAATGCATTTTGTGTTGTGTTAAATTGATTCAGTGACTTACCTGATATCATTGATATACTCTAGGGCAGAGATTCTCACACTTGGCTGCGTCTTAGAATCTACTGACTTTCAGAAATCCAGATGCCCAAGACCTAGCCCAGGTGAATTAAATCAGTGTCTCTGGGGGTGAGACTTCAGTATTTTTCGACACTCCTCAGGTGCTTCCAAAATAGAGCCAAGAATCACTGTTCTAGAACAATGGCTCTCAACCAGGGGCAATTCTCTCCCCACCCCACCCCCACGGGACCTTTAGCAATATCTGGAACTGTTTTTAGTTGTCACAACTAGGCTCTGGAGGGGTGTGCTACTGGCGTTTAGTGGGTAGAAGCCAGAGATGCTACTAGACAACCTACAGTGCACAGGACAGCTCCACCATACAAGTAATTATTGGGCTAAAAATGTCAATAGTACTGAAGTTGAGAAACAGTATGTTCTAGAATAATCAGGCTTAAGAAATGAGATATGCCAGAGCAATGCATATGCCCACTGTGGGGAAATTATAGCATGTAAAAGTTTACAGTTTTGGCTTCCCAGCAAGGTGAGGAGAGAGAAGTGGCTTAATTAATACATCTATCCTTCGAGTCTCTTCTGTGTCTGCCATCACGGTGATCCGATGATGTGGTCCTAGCCTGTCCTTATAGCTGGTGCGCCTCCTGGTTCTGATTTTTTGGGCAGGATCTCTTCCTGTGGTTGAACACAAGTTTGTTGCACTTGATGAATGGCTTAGAAGAAGACTAAAGTTAGGAAAATTAAATTCATAGAAATTAGTCAAGATAAGTAATTTTTAAAAAAGCCTTTTGAGTTGCTTGCCTTTTTATATAAAGTTTCCTAAAATCAGGGAGTGAACCATTTGAAAGTGATTGTACATGGACTATAAGAAATCTGGTTTTGTGTGCTGTGGAGAGTTCTGTCTCTTTTCCTTTTGATTGGATAAGAGAAAAGGCATTTTTAATTTTAGCATAGTATAATTTTCTTTCATTTTGAGAGATTCAGGAATACTTTTATGGCAGGTTAACTTTAGCCTATATTTGTTATATTGTATAATTAATTGCGTGAACTTTTTCTCCCCCTGTACACACCCAGTTTTCTGGAATGTGACACACATAAAAGATATTTGCTGTAAATAAGTTGTCTTGTGCACACTTGTCAAATTTAAAGTGTTTAATTCAGGTGGTGAATTTTAATGTTAAATATAAATATAACGTATTAAATATACTCAAAATTATTGAAAGCAGGTATTTATAGCTCTTGAAGTTGCTCTCAATTTGTTGATCTTATGCAAGTGATTGATTGCCAATTCTTTTTTTTTAATTTGTCCCTTTAAATATATTTCAAGTAGTATGTTTAATGCTCTACATCAACATTTTTACTAGAATTAAATTCATGTATATGAATCTGGGGTTATGCTTATAATAGCTTTTCAGTTTTCTCCTTCCTTTTTTTTTTGCTATTGCATGAACCCTTTGACTCTAATGTAAGGCAGTTTATCCATTTGGTTAATCTTTCAGGGCTTACTATGTGCACTTTGCATTGATGACTATAATGGCTTTAAAAATTGTTTCAGGGGCTGGCCCAGTGGCACAGCAGTTAAGTGCACACATTCCACTTCTCAGCGGCCCGGGGTTCACCTGTTCGGATCCCGGGTGCGGACATGGCACTGCTTGGCAAGCCATGCTGTGGTAAGGCGTCCCACATATAAAGTGGAGGAAGATGGGCACGGATGTTAGCTCAGGGCCAGTCTTCCTCAGAAAAAGAAAAAAAGAGGAGGATTGGCAGCAGTTAGCTCAGGGCTAATCTTCCTTAAAAAAAAAAAAAATGTTTCAGCCTAGTTTAGTGTGATTTGAGGCACTAAGCCAATACTCTTGTGTGCTGGGTCCCTTTTACACCTCATAGTTGGAATGTTTTAAATTAAGACTGGAAGAATAACAGCTCATGTAATATTTGGCATGAATGTTCCACACTTCTGTGTTGGAATAACATACCCTCTTTCTTCGTTGAGCTTTAGCAATGACTCCGTAATCCAAGGGGTACTTTGGTTTTAATCTAAGCCTGGTTTTTGTAGCTGTGTTTCAACTTAATTTATAATTGCATTTTTAAAAAGTTCTCTTCAGATGTTTAAACATTCAGGTTTTTCTTTTGACCTTGGAGTTTTGTTGTATGAAGTTTGCAGAAAATGAATCCAAGTTTACGGTGGAGAGACTCATTCCTAAAAACTTGATTGTCATGAGAACCATGACAAGGTATGCTTAGTAACAGATGTGCTTAATAATAAATGGTCAGATGTTCTCCTGAGAGTCTGAGCAAGTGTGTGGATGTGGTGTGTGAGTGTGTGTGTTGGGAGGGGGTTTGACCTCTGCTGGGCTTGGGGGGCAGGATGGGGATGAAGAGAATTAAATTAGTGCTTAAGGACTGAATGCATCAAGCCCAAACCTTGAAATAGAAATAGCCTGAGACCATTCTGGTTTCTTGGAACAGGGTATTTTGGGTTATTTAAATATATATTGTTGTAACTTTTATTCCAATATGTTTGTCTACATTCTCATCATATGCAAGAACAACTAGGTGAATTGGTAGCCCCTGTGTAGATGTTCCTTAGAATGAGGACCTGTTTGTCCATACATGTAAAAAGAACTGGTTTGGTTTGGGGAGTACAGGATTAACAAGGTGGGGCAAGAGTTAATAGTTTCCAAATGTTTGAAAGCCATGGAAGAAGGATTAGACACGTTCTGTGTATCCTGAAGGTACGGAACCCGAGCCAGAGGATTGAAATACAGGAAAACAGATTCTGGCTCAGTTCAAGGTGTCCAAAGAGATCGCGAGCCCTGGGCTGGTGAGGGGTAGGAAGTAGATGGAGTGAAGAGGTGAAGGAGTTCACTCCCAAAGGAGGTTGTCAGGAAGACCACAAATGGGAGGGGACATGAGATGCCAGCAGTGGACTGGGAGTGGATGTTGGACTAGATGATCTTTAAGTTCCATTCTCGTCTAGCCGTTCTGCGATTTTTAGGACATATTACATCCCCTGAAAAATAAAAAAATGAAGACATCTGGCATTTGAAGGGGAATTCCAGATTCATTAGTTCAGGGTCCCTAATGGCTTTTTCTCTCCAGCTTCTTCAAGTCCTCCTTCAATTATACCTCCTCTTCTAAACATCTCTTTCTCCTTTTGGGAATATCCCCATCAGCAACAGAACATGCCTTTTTAGCACCCATCTTAAAAAATGAAAAACAAAATTTCTCAATCCAAAGTAGCCTTCCAGCTCTTGCCCTATTTTTCTGCTCTCTGTTCTGGTAGAACTCCCCAAAACTCCCCACACGAGTTGTCTCTGCCTGTGGTCTCTTGTCCTCCCTTCTCCCTCACCCCTCCATTCCTCCAAAACCATTCCTTTTAAGGTCACCGGAGACCTCTATTTTACCAAATCCCTTGGCCACTTCTCCATCCTCATCTTCCTCAACCTCAGCAGTTTTCCACATCCTTCGTCCCTCCCTCTTAAAACACCTTCTTGCCTTGGCTTCCAGGGCATCACACCCACATTTCCTCCTCCCTTAGTAATTCCTCCTTCCAAGGGCCTTGATGGTACTGAAGTGCCCCAGGGCTCAGGCCCTGCCTCTCGTCTCCTTACCCACAGTCTCTGGGCAGTGGTTCTTACCCTGGCTTGGGCTGCTAAATGAAAAAGGCGGCGGGGGAGAAGAGGGTAGGTCTTATTCAAGTCTACTTAATTTAGAATCTCAGGGAAGACTCATGGGCATCAGTTTTTAAAATTTTGCTTTGTTTGTTTGTTTTTCTTTTTGTTACCTGGGTGTACTAGTGTGCAGTCAGGATGGGGGATCCAGGTGATTTCACCTAGTCCCACAGAGTAAATACCTAATACTAGCTAGCTAATGACTTCCAAACTAATGTATGTAACACATCTTTTTGCAAACTCCAGATTTGATTATTCTGTTGTCTGTTTTACACTTCCCCTAGGCATAGGCATCTTGATTCTACCCCCTGCTCCCGCAAACCTGCTGCTCCCCCCGGTTTGCCCGTCTCAGTCCACATGTTTGTATACATAGCTCTCAGGCTGAAAGCCTCAGCGGCGTCTTGATTCCTCTCATTCCTTCAGCATTCCACAGCTAATTCAACAGCAAGTCCTGTCCATTTTCCTTCCAAATATGTATATCCCACGTCTCACCACTTCTCCTACTACCACCATTTCTCTTCTCAATGATCACAGTAGCCTTTGAACTCCCTGTGCTCTTGCCTGCCCCCCTCAGCCACTTCTCCTTATGTAGTCAGAGTCCTCTTATAAAACCTTTCAGACCTTGTCGTTACCTTGCTCTATGCCCTCCTATACCTTCCTGTCACAATCAATAAAGTTTGCACTTCTTACCATGAGGTACACCGTGAGCGTTGAGGGGCCCCGGACCAACTCTCCAGCATCATCTCTTCCCACCCCCAGCATCTCCCACTCCTATGAGACCACACTGGCTGCCTTGCTGTTCCTCAAACTTTCCAGGCTTGCTCCTGCCTCAGAGCCTTTGCACCCACCCTTCCCTCAGCCCAGAAGGCCCTTCCCCCTAGCTTGATCTTTGGCTCTCTCCCGTACTCTTCTCAGGTTTCTGCTTGGATGTCACCCCAGGAGAAGGCCCATCCAAAAGGCTCCCCTCTCCCGGTCACTCTATCCTTTCCTTCTGGCTTATTTTTTCCCCCACAGCATTTCTCTCTTTGACATCCCGTTTTTCTGGCTGTTTCGCTAGAACTGCTTTATCTCCAGCACTAAACAGTGCCCATACATAGCAGATGACCAGTAAATACTTTCGACTTACCAGAACCTTGCGTTTTGTCTCTTCCATGGCTCTCGGTCCCTTTTCTGGCCCCTTTTCCAGCCCCTGAGCGGACCGTGCTGGCCATGGTCAGGATCTACTGCTAAGTCTATCTCAGAACCTGCTCTCTTCCGCTGCCTCCCAGTTGGCCTCTGCCCGCTCACAGATGACTCCAGAACTGTAGAGGGGTGGGGAAGAAGTGCGGCCCCCTCTGGCATTTCAGTGATGGGTGGATAGACACTCTGCCATTCTCTCCTTGACTGCTCTGTGCACGTCTGTGCTGCTCCTGTGTTCTGCCTGCAGACTTGCCCTTCATAATCCGTTCTCCCCATTTTCTTCTTTCTTCTCTCTGTTCCTTCTCAGTCTCCTTCCTCTTCTCTGTTCCTCCCTTAAATGTTGATATTTCTTAGGGCTCTGTCTGGGTTCTCTGCTCTTCTTATATCACTCTCTTTCTTGGTGCTTCTGCCCATTCCTAAAGCTTCAGATTCTCCACATGGTAATGACTTACAAATTTGTGTTTCAAGCCCATCTTCTTGTCGAAGGTCTGGGCCTGTATGTCCAGCTGTAAAGTGTCCATCAGTACTTGGATATCTCACAGGCAACTCAAATTCAATGTGAAGTAAGCTGAGCTTACCTTCTCTTCCCGTTTTCCCCTCAGTAAATCATGCAGTTGGCTATCTAGAAACCTGGAAGGCTTCTTCCTCTACCTCACCCCTACCTGCACTCAATTGCCAATATTATCAGTTCTCCTATTAAAGAGCTGTAGAATCTGTACACTGCTTGTCACAGGATGGCCACCAACTAGAGACTTCAAGGACAGCTGACATGCCACATGCCCCCTCCTCCCGCCCACACACCAGTCTGGCTTCCTGTGCTGCTTTGATCTTTATGAAATGTCCATCTGATTATATCATCCCCAGCTTAAGATGCCTCATTGGAGTTTTGATAAAGTCTAAACTTTTAAAACAGGGCTTATAAGATCCTTTATAACCTGTTCTCAAACTAACTGTACTTGTTGGAGTTTCCTGGCAGTATCTGCCTCCTTCACTCCACACCCCCGGCCCACCTCCCCAGTACGTCACAGGCCTCCTCCGGCCCCCCTGTTTATCATTTATCCTAGGGGCTACCGTGGGGCACAGTGAGCCCTCACTAAATATTTGTTGAATGAATGTGAGAAGGCAGTGGCCCTGGATTGTAATTGTCAGTGTCCTCATTCTGATTTAATTTGCCTTAAAAATTTAAAGTCTTCCAGAGTCAAAAATTTCTGTTTTGGGGCCATCCTAGTAGCATAGTGGTTATGTTCACATGCTCCCCTTTGGCAGCCCGGGATTTGCCAGTTTGGATCCCAGGCGTGGACCTACGTACTCTTATCAAGCCATGCTGTGGCAGCATCCCACATATAAAGTAGAGGAAGGTGGGCACAGCTGTTAGCTCAGGGCCAGTCTTCCTCTGCAAAAGAGGAGGATTGGTGGTGGATGTTAGCTCAGGGCTAATCTTCCTCAAAAAAAAAAAAAAACGTATTCAGTGAACCCATGTGGACCTGGCATGTGAGGCCGGCCCAGTGGCATAGCATTTAAGTTTGTGCACTGTGCTTTGATGGCCTGAGGTATGCTCGTTTGGATCCTGGGCGCAGACCTATGTACTCCTTGTCAAGCTGTGCTGTGGCAGGTGTCCCACATATAAAATAGAGGAAGATGGGCACAGATGTTAGCTCAAGTCCCATCTTCCTCAGCAAAAAAGAGGAAGATTGGCAGTGATGTTAGCTCAGGGTTAATCTTCCTTGAAAAAATTAAAAAATAAAAAATAAAAATAAGTAAAAAATTTAAAAATTTCTGTTTTTGGGCCGGCACAGTGGCGTAGTGGTTAAGTTTGCGTGCTCTGCTTCAGCCGCCCAGGGTTCGCAGATTTGGATCCCAGGCATGGACCTGTGCACCACTTATCAAACCATGCTGTGGTGGCATCCCACATAAAACAGAGGAAGATTGGCACAGATATTAGCTCAGGGCCAGTCTTCCTCAAGCAAAAAGAGGAAGATTGGCAACAGATGTTAACTCAGGGCCAATCTTTCTCACACGCACATACAAAATTTCTGTTCTGTTATAAAGTCCTGTGTATATGTTTCCCTCAGGTCTGTAATTTCCAGGGGATTATTAAAAATGAAACTAAAAGAAATATGTGGGATTCTGCTAGCAAATCACTTTCAATCTGTGCTCCTTGAGGGACTGTTGAGTGCCGAGCTTAGGAGGCTGCCAAACAGGACGTAGGAACCAAACTACCTTTGTGACCGAGCAGCGAGCAGGGAGGCAGATTGGCTGAATGGGCCTCTGCAGTGAACTTTTTCAACTTGGGCATGCTTAGCCAGGATCGGAATCCCTGAGACTTGTTGTGACTTGTCTGAACTGTTTATTAAATTTTCAAACCTGTTTGGGAGGAAGGCTTGAACACAAGAGTATATGTAGGTTTTGAGCGGTAAATTTCATTTAAAAGAAGTAGACAAGAATGTACGCATGGTTAATGCGTAATAATATAAGGGGGACTGTTGCTGTCAGTTGTAATGAATCTAAGGAACAGGGAAAGGTTGTTTCCTTAGAAGATCCGGGTCAGCATTTCACACTTCACCCTCAGGGCTGGGAGCTCCTGGGTGAGGTTTCTAAGTCTCCATCCTCTCAGAATTCCTATCTCGAACTTCTTCAGAACAAGGATCAGAGGGGCCTAACAGTCAGTGCTGAGTCAGAGGGATAAGCAAGAAAGGAATGACACACTTCCTGCCCTAAGTTCTAGGGAGTTTTTATGGTTTGTTTTTTTATTTGGCTTTCAAGATTCCCTAAGAAGACAGAAGATTTCCCTAGCCTTCTCTCAATCAGCAGCCTCTGTATATTTTGTGATCTCGTAGGATGTCCACTCTGCTATACCTTCTTGTTACTCACAGGTTTTTAAAAAGCTTTTTTCCTTAATAAAAAAGTATCACATGCTTGTGTAGTGTATTTATCAGCTACAATTTGACCAAAAAAAAAAAAAAACGAAAAATGAAAAAAAAGGTACTCCTTAATTTCACGACCCAGGAAAAAAACATACTGTGAATATCACTCCAAGCTTTTTCTGTATGCCTATAGTTTTTCTCTACAAAAATTATATAGTACTTAATATAATTATTTTCTGTTCTTTTATGTATTGCTTTGTAGCCTTTGTGAAGAGTTCTCATGTTTTTAACTATTCTACGAGATCATTTTTAAAAACTGTGTTTCATGCCATTATATAGTTGCACCCTAATTCACTTAACCGGTCCCCCACTTGGACAGTGGAGCTGTTTGCAGCCGTCACCATTATCATAGCACCCCACAGCTCCCTTGCACTGCAGCTGTCCGCACTTGTCTCTGTTTCATTGGATATATTCCTGGAAGTGTTTCAAAGGGCATGTAGGATTTTAAGGTTTTGATCTTTATTGCCACTTTGCCTCCCAGGCATTTGTCCTGCTTTACATTCCCACCATATAATACAAACTTCTGACCATGTCCTATATAATCCTCCCTATTCTGGCCTTTGCCTGACTCCCCTCTGCTTCCCACACTTTTCTTCCCGTGCTTCCAGCGCTGCAGCCACACTGGCCCCCTTTCCGCTCCTTTCCCTGGAGCGTGCCAGGCTTGTCCTACCTCAGACTGGAGCACCTGCTCTTCCCAGTGCCCGGCCTGCTCTTCCTCTGGCTCTGGGCATACACCTGCGATACCACCTCTGCCAGAGTGGTCTCCACCAGGACCCTCTGTCCATTTCCATCCTGGCACCTCTCACAATCTGTCCTTTATGTATGTGTTTACTTGGCTGCCATCTCTTTCTCCCATTTAATGTCGGTTCATGTATTGTATTTTCCACCATGTCCCCAGCACCTATGTCAACACCTAGCATGCAGTAGGTACAGGATAAATGTGGGTTGATTTTGGTGGATGAATGAGGAAATCTCCCTGTCACCTAGGAATGTGTAGTGTAGTGGGGATAACGAGATGTGTATGGCAATGGCTATCTCTTGGAGTGATGTGCTAAATGTTGTAAGAAAGCTTGTGAGTGGCATAGGGAGACAGAGTAGTGGGAGCTGGTGTGGGCTACAGGCATCACGACAAGCCTCGTGTGAGCTGAGCCTTGGGAGACTGGCAGTGTTTTGTAGCTGATGTTGGTGGAAAGGACTCCAGAGGCCAAGCATAGTGGGGGGGCAGAGGCCCAGAAGTAGGACAGTGCTAAGCACAGTTGGGGCAGGACTGGGGACCCCTTAACTCCGGTGCTGACAGTGTGGACTCTGATCCACGAGCAGCTGGGAAGCATTGCACATTCCTCATCGGAGAGTGACGTGGTAAAGTGAGGATGTGGAAGCACTTTTTAAGTTCCGTTCTAGGCACAGATGGTGATGTTATGGTGACGGAGCTGTGCTTTCAGAAGATGTGCCTTGAGGGCAACTAAGCGAAAGGAACCAGAAATTCAGGCTAGAGGATGAAGCCCAAAGTAGGATGGGGTGATGGGGCCGGAACGAAGCGGAAGGCAGAAGGGGCATTGCAGAGGTGAGGAAACATGAGAGCTTGGTGGCTGGCAGGGCGAGAGTGAAGTTCATGATGATGCTGAGGCTTCTTGTGTGAATTACTGATGAGAAGGTGAAATATGGAGCCCAGAAGAGAAGTGTTTTGGGGTAGGGAAGTGTATGAATTTAGTTTTAGCCCACCCCTTTGCCATATGAGTGAGCTTTCTAGATTAAACTAGCCCATGTGCTCTCCTTTGTCCTGAAAGTTCTTGAGTGATGAGAAGATAGAGGAGGGGAGATAGAAATACACCACAGGACAGGAGACTCCAGGCTCCCATGGCCCCCTCCTCATGTGTAAGTGTGGGACTGCTTAGTGGGAAGGGAAAGCGGGGCTCTCAGATCTCTCCAGGGGATGAGAAGTAGTTTGCTGGCAGTGCCTGCTCCCCAGTCAGCACATGGAAGGGGCTTGTCTGATGTCAGCTTGTTGTTAGGTAAACTTGTTCATTTGCTAGACTGGGGAGGATGCGGTGGAGGACAGGTGCTGACTGTTGGGTGCCTGAGCATGGGGGCTCTGGGTACTGATGGGATAAGGCCCAGAACTGGGTGACACTTTGTCCTTCCCCTGCAAATGGTCAAAACCGATGTTTGTTTTTCCTGAGGGGAAAAATCAAAGGGAAGCTTTACTCAAGACATGCTGTAATTTCTTTTTTTTTTTTTTTTACATTTTTTTCTCTTTTTGAGGAAGATTAGCCCTGAGCTAACATCTGCTGCCAATCCTCCTCTTTTTGCTGAGGAAGACTGACCCTGAGCTAACATCCGTGCCCATCTTCCTCTACTTTATATGTAGACGCCTACCACAGCATGGCTTGCCAAGCGGTGCCACGTCCGCACCTGGGATCTGAACCGGAGAACCCTGGGCCACTGAAGCCGAACCTGCAAACTTAACCGCTGTGCCACTGGGCCAGCCCCGACATGCTATAATTTCTGATTGCTCTCTAAATTGGAAAGTTTCTGAAAGTTCTTATTATTATTTTAAATTTAGGTTTGAAAATAGCCGCATAAATAAAACTACAAAATGACAAAGCTCTCTGTCCTCTAGAGGGGGAATGGAGAGTAGGCATTCTCTGGAAAGTTGTCTTTTCAAGAAGCCACCTTCTGCCACCTTTAAAGCAAAGGGTTTGACAGAATCCAAATGGCAATGAGAAGGGAGCAGCACAGATGGAAAGACAGCAGCACTTGGTGAATGAGAGACCATCCAAACCAAGAGGGGGGAATCAGTGATGATGGGTGACAGGGCGCTGATGGAATCCAGAGAGGTTAAAACAGAGAGAAAAATGACCTGGTTTGGTGATGGAGGGAGGGTTAGGAATTCAGCTTGGGAAATATCATATGTTGTATATTAACTAGAAATGCTAGAAATTTATAGAGAAATTTACTCTGCAATTGGAGAGTTTTTCTTGGCAAGTAGAGAGTTTCATTAGTTTAGTGTTTTATTACTCAGGATCACGTTCAGTTTTACATGAAGGTTTGCAATGGAAGAATGCTGTAAAACGTCAGGACTCGGTTTGTATTCAGTTCAGCAGAAAATAAACCACATCCAAGTGCCAGTGTATTTATTGCAGCAGGCGCACAGCGTTTCTTTGCTTTGTAAATGCTGATTTAGTGTTTTCATTGGTGGTGCAAGTGTGAAGAGAGATTTGAGCCTGCATCTCAGGAAGACGGACATAAAGGCTCCTTCTGGAGTCCTCAGAGCTGGCGTTCACTGCAGCTGCCCTGCTAACCAGCTAGCGGTGTGATTTCTGGGCACGCCTTTCCTCCTCCTTGGGCTGCCTCATTTTCCTTGTTGTGAAATGAGGTTAGATAATATCAGAGGACTTACCGACACCAAAATTAGGTGATTCTAAGAGAGAAGAGAAAGACAGCCTTTTTTTTTTTTGCTTCTGAGTAACATTTTATAAAATTTATACTTAAAACATAGAAACACACATGTGATAGAAAGGTCTGCCTCCCACACTGATTTTTTTGTGCAGCCCTGTGGGGAGGAGGCTGCGCATGGCAGCTGACATGATGACAGACTTGAGAAGTCTCCACCCCAGCCCTATCTCTGATGCCAACACTGGGTCCCAGCAGCTCCTCTTCACTCTGTTTAACTCACTGCTCTGCCTGGCCTTTAAAGGTGGGTTTCCAGATCTTCTTTTTGTTTTCCAGGCAGTCCTCTATTTGTGTTTTCTGTCTGGTGAACCAGGGACTCTTTCATGATAGGATATTAAGAGAAAAAAGCCAACAGATGTGGAGTAACACACCTAGGTTCATATCCTAGCTTTGCTCTAAGCAGGTGTGTTAAATTCATGGAGCTCAGTTCCCTCATCTGTAACCTGGGGATAGTTGTGTCCACCCCCAGGGTTTCGGTGAGGACTAGAAGAATGTAGGGAAATCATCGTGCGTGCTGCCCAGCAGCTAGCAGCTGCTCAGCCAGTGGGATTTCCTCACCCTTGCCTAGACATGAACCACGTACTCCTCTGCAGTGGCAAAGCCTCCTTGTGTGAGAGAGGGTGAGTCTCACCATTTGCCGTCTCTGTGATAACATCTAGAACATCCTCTGGAGCACCTTGCCATTCTCAGGCGTTGTGTCTCCTGGAGTCATTTCCCCTCAGCCTGCCTGCCTTCCTGCTTCGCCAGTGACTCTTTCCTCCTTGAAGGACAGGAGAGGGACAAAAAGAAGCAAGTCAAATCGAGGAGGTGGCTCTGGTTGGGGCCATGGTTTTAGAGAGCCCATTGAAAGAGGAGGGGTGGCTGGGAGAAGGCAGAAGAAGAGGGTCCAGAGAGGACCAGTGGGGAGAGGGGAGGGTTGAACAGGAAGCAAACAGCACTACTCTTGGCAGCGGCGGTATTGTGCACTAGCGACTAGGGAGCGTCTTGGGAATGCCAGAGCATGAAGGTCACGGTGTTCTGTAGACGTTTCCAGTTCTCTCTCTGAAGCTATGGAATCAGATGAGAACAACCAAATGAAGGTATCTTTTTCATGCAGGCACACATTTCATCATTCTTCTGGTGATTTTGTTGAATATGCTGCTGATAAGGATGTGGGTGGCTGTAAAGGAAATATTTTCTTGGGGTGTGTATTAAGCAGTTGATGAAACTAGGCCAGAGAGTGTATGTTCTGGAGATTGTTCTGGGAGGGTAGGGCTTGGGTCTCGTGCCTTCTCTTCTCAGCCCTGCCTCATCATGCAGGTCCCTGTTGAATATGCTGCTTAATCTCTTTTGCTATGTCAGTCTCACTGGGAATTGGGATCGCCACCCACTTTCCCTGGGTGTGGGGATAGTGAGATGATTTAAGTGATAGTGCCTTGCTCTGAGACACCTAGATAATATAGCGTGCCTGTGCTCCCAAGAGGACGATCTGGTTTTCAAGTAGCCACCATCATGTGGTTGTAGATAGATGAAGAAGAAGTACCAGATAAGATGGGCCCAGACTTCCCTAACGATGGCTTATTTAGCATCATGGTGAAGTTCCAGAGTGCCTCTGTCAATGGCAGTGCCAGTTGCACTCCTAAGGGCAGTGGTTTGAGGGTGTTGGGGTGCTGAGGAGCACCCTGCTTCAGTGGTGGAGTTGTGTTCAACAGAAAAAGACAGAGCTACGTGTGATCCTGAGCACATATTGCCTTAACAAAGCTGGATGTGGACAGATTCCTCAGTCACTGGGCCAGCAGGCAGAGTGTGTAGGGCTAGACGTCCCGCCTGCCTCCTCTTCCTCCCTACCTCAGGGCACGGGTGATGCCTCTGCAGTGGGCGACTCTCACAGCTGTTGATCCTTCAATCTCCTGAAAGTGGCCTAATTTGCAAGTCCTCGGGAGGTACAGAGAGCTGTATTCATGTCTACAAAAGCAACTGAAGAGAGTTAGATATTTTTTTACATAAGGCTATTCTGTGAGTTCTGACTGCTCCACAAATCTCCCTGATCTCTGTCTATGATTCTTCTTTCTTCCCAAATGAAGTAGGATGAGAAGAATATATAATTACAGCTGCTGGGACTGCTTTAAAAAACAGCAAACTTTGAATAAATCTGAGCCTGTAAGACCTGGGCATTCTGAGCTTAAATAAGAGAAAAGGGAGGAATGTCATAGGGAAATGACCTCTTGCATGACTTTTAGTCTATCCAGATGTGTTGTTTTTTATTCCCCCATTGTTGGAGAGCTCTCTCAAAAATCAGGAATTGGTCCTGCTGTGTGCGGAGGAGCTCAAATGATTCATGAGGCTCTAATGCTTGCAGCCTTCTCTGCCCTAGCCTGGTGTCAGCACCATCTTGATGCCTCCCTGACTGCGGTGCAGCATGTGTGAGGGCTCTGCCACCATGGTGGCCGTTGTTTTCATGTAATGCTGTACGACTCTTCCTCTAGCCTTCCCTTCCCGCAGCTTCACTGTGCTGCTCCATCCTCTCCCAGCGCTAGTGGACAGAGTGGTTCCTGGTAGCCACCCAGCCGTGCAGCTACCACTGAGGCCACATTTTAAGGAAATGTGAGAGACCACTTCCTCTGTTTAGATGTAAGATTCTGCTCTTTACACTTTGTAACTTACCATTGGAATTGCCAATGAGTCAGTGTTTGGGAAGTCCTTGTGGTTTAGAATCCTGCGCTTCCAGGAGGAGTTTTCTCTTAGCATCTTCTTTGAGCCTTAGTCCCTGATGAAGTTGTTATAGCATTAGGGGGCCGGTCAGAATTTGGGGAGATAACATGAAGGAAAGCAAAATGATGGTTTCTAAGGTATAAACTTCAAACCATTATGAGTTAACCACGTGATAATGTAGGCTAAAGAAAATAGAAAACGTATGTTTGCAAATTGATGTTGATTTGGTATCTCTTTTAGCCTCCTCCCCAAATTAGTAGTAGGCATTTGATTTTAATTTAGGTCAACGATAATGTTCATTGCTATTTGAGCACTCACTGTGCATCAGGCAATATATTATTTGCTTCCCATGGTTCTCTTCACATCTTGAAAGCAATTCTATGAGGTAGGTGGTGTTACTCTCATTTGACAGAAAATAAAATTGTTCACAGAGGTAGAGTAACTTGCAAGTCTACAAAACCAGAAAGTAGCATAGCTAGAATTTGAACCGAGCCTAGTAGACTCCACAGCACTTGTCCATTGCATTCCACTTGGTATCTTTTTTGCTGAGTACCTGGTAGGCTCAAGGCAGAGTGTTATTGCTACAGAGGATAAAAATCAAATCAGAAACTTACCAGGTAGTGGAGGATAAGATAGATATGCCACCAAAGATAATATAAAGACAACTGTGATTAGATACCCAGAAAGTGTTAACCAAGAAAGCTCAGATGGGGCTGGCCCAGTGGCGCAGCAGTTAACTGTGCACATTCCGCTTCTTGGCAGCCCAGGTTCACCGGTTCGGATTCCGGGTGCGGACATGGCACCACTTGGCAAAAGCCATGCTGTGGTCGGTGTCCCACGTATAAAATAGAGGAAGATCGGCACGAATGTTAGCTCAAGGCCAGTCTTCCTCAGCAAAAGGAGGAAGATAGGCAGTAGTTAGCTCAGGGCTAATCTTCCTTAAAAGAAAAAAAAGCTCAGATGAGGTACTGTGAGGGTTAAAGGAAGAGGCTGAGATCCTACATAGCTCATTGGGATCCTCAGGAAACGACATCATAGAGGTGATGCTCTTGAAGTGCACCTCGGGGACTGGCAGAATCTTACCCAGTGGGGATGGATAAGGGAAAGATTTGGGGGTGATGATGACTGTCAAATGCCCAGGTAAATACATAGCTTCTAAAGAGACTATTAGATATTATAATGCATATATCTGTGTATATGTACATGTGTGTATTCTGTGTCCCTGGATACAGTCACATGTACATTCATTGTAAAAACCTTATATTCTCTTCAAAAGCAAAAGGCTAGTCATTTTAAGCAGCAACGTTGCCCCAACTGTATTCTCTAGTTCTCCTGAGAATTGGAACACCTCTAAGCAGTACTGCTATTAATAGGCATTCATGTTTCTACTAGCCAGGTTGGAATGAGATGGGTTTTTTTTAATTTTCTTTTTTCCAGGCATCTATGATTGGAGCTGCTCACTTTTTTTTTTTTTAAAGTATCGTGCGTCTTTTCTAGCATGTTGAAACGTTAGACTTCCTGTTTCTGCTTGATTTTGAAAGTGTCTCCTGTACACCTATCACAGGTAATCCCGTGTTTCTGCGTAGCCGTAGTTTTCAGGTGGCAAGTGCAGGCAGCAACCAGTCCATCCCCATTGTGGACGTGGAGACCGCTCGGGATTCACAATTAAAGGCTACATAGTGCATTCCACCACAGGTGACGAAACCCAGCTCCCAGAATAACAAGCAAGACAACTTTTGAGGTGACTGTTGTTGACTAGTGTCTTCTGTGCATTTGTTTGGTAATCTTCTGGTGGATTTTTCAAAAGGACGACATAAATTCTTTGGAATTATTCTCGGGGAGGACTACTGTTCCTGAAGGCGATACAGATGCCATAGAATACATAGCAACAGGGTAGCTGTGTATGTTCCCCCAGTCTGTGCGACTCTACCAAGGTGCTGTGAAGCTGTCTGTCTGATTGACGCAGGGAGGACATGCTGAAACTAGGTGAGTTAAAACTGCCCTCGGACTAAGTTGGATGTAATGTCTTCGTTGGAATCTGGCGGAATATTCAGATGACTAAATAACATGGTGTTGCCATCTACAAGGGAGTAACATTTGCTTGCGGCTTTAAAGTGGTTGTGTCCAGCAAATCACTGCTTTTCTTTTGCTGTGACTCGGTGTGGAGAATCCGTGTTAAGCTGAGGGAGGTTTGATTATGGTGGGTGGAAAAAATCGCATCTGAAGTTTTTGTGTAGACAGTTTCATTTGTAAACAAATGAAAGGTTGAAATGTTTCAGAAATGGGGCTCTAAGAAGATTAGATAGCTTTTTCACTTAAAGTTTCTCCTTTTTACATTTCCCGTGTGTTTATTAACCCTAAGATGGCTCTGATTCGCAGTGGTCTGCGAGTGGCGGTCATGCTGTGTGGTGACCTGCCAACACAGGGTGTTTATTTTTATTCTCCCATCGTGAAGATATTTGTCAGAATATTGCTGCTCCCATTTCCTCTAACAGCCAATAAGCAACTTTATCCCGCATATAAGGCCTTTTGTACTTTTAAAATGTAGCTTAGGCTTGTTTTCAGCCATACTTAATGCTGCTACAAGTAGACTTAATTTTATTTTTAAGGCAAGTTGGAAAAGTTTTCAAGGATTGAAATAAAGAGTGTTTGAAATACCCCTTAGAGTTATATTGGTATTTGCACACTTTTGTTCAAGTCTATGCGTAATATTTGTTGAAGTTTATCTAAAATTTTTCTGCTCAAAAGTTTTTCTGGAACTTTAGTTGAATCCTAGGAAGGAACTAGAAATTGGGAGACATAGGTGGGTGTTAGTCTATCTATTTTCTTGGCCCGTTAATTGAACCTTTGGCAGCCATGACTTCTTCTGCTGCATGGAATGTGGTCACCTGCACATCATCTATGTTAAATGTGCATTTGCCTACCAGGGGCCCAGAGCTGTGCATGTGATTGTCTGTCTACTTTCTTTATATATGTAGATAGGCACGTTCTGCCCAATATATAAAAATAGTTATGTGTCTGTGATTGTATATCATGGCGTATTTACAGTTGGGATCAGAGCCAGGTTTGGTTGGGAGGGTTTTGTGAAAGAAGTGAGTTTTGGGTAGAGTTCCAAAGGGAGGGCAAGTTACGTACTTTGGCAGAAAGAAGCAGCATACATTTAGCCTCCGAGGCTGGAGAGATTAAATCAGATGCATTCAGTGAGTAAGCATGAGCCATTTGAGAGGACTGTACATTATTGGTTGAAAATAGCCAGGCTAAAAGTGAAGAGAAGGCAAGGGAATAAGTGTAGACAAGAACAGGAGGGGCGTGAGGGAGCTTCTAGATCCTGTGTTGCTGGTAAGATTCACCCTTGGAGACCAGCACACCCTGACCATGTTGCCATCTAGTGGAACTGGCTGAAATGCATGTGGGAGCATCACCACCTCTTCTCATTTCCAGTTAAATGAATAGTGGGGTATCTTGAGAGTAGGGACGCTCTCTCCTACTCCTTTCCCCCAGGACTTTAAATGAAAAATTAGAGAAAGGAGATGGATGTAACTGTTCCTCCAAAATCATGTTAATTTTGACTCTAGAAAATGGAGCTGAAGGCCAACTTAATTTCCCATAGACAACATGTGGAGACCGTGGTGTTGCTGAGAGTGCAGCGTGTACATGGCCCTTCAGCTCGGGCCATGGAACATGCAGGAAGCAGCGCTTGAGAAGTTCTGCAGCAGAATGAAAGCGTATCGCATCTGGCCCTGGGTTGGCTTGATGTTTCATGTGGTTGTAGAGTCCACCCTGGTGCAGTGGTGGCAGAGGAAAGCCCTCTGACTGTAGACACCACAGCCCATGGACCTCAGAGCTGGAAGACGCTGTAGAGGGCCGTGCTCCTGCTCTCCCTTCCACCCATGCATGCATGCATGCATTCATTCCACAAAACTTACTGAATTCCTCTCATCTATCAGCACACTCTTCTAGGTACAAGTGAATAAAGCAGATAGAAACCCCTGCCCTTGGAGAGTTGACATTCTAGTGGGGGAGACAGACAATAAACAAAATAAATACGTAAAATATATAGAAGGTAAGATATTATTAAGTGCTAAGGAGGAAAAAAAAGTTTTTATTTTTTTTTTGGTGAGGAAGATTGGCTGAGCTAACGTCTGTTACCAGTCTTCCTCTGTTTTGCTTGAGGAAGATTGTTGCTGAGCTAACAGCCATGCCAGTCTTCCACTATTTTGTATGTGGGATGCTGCTACAGCATGGCTTGATGAGCAGTATGTAGGTGCACACCTGGGATCCAAACCCACAGACCCCAGGTGACTGAAGCAGAGCACACAAACTTAACCATTATGCCACCGGGCGGCCCCCCCAAAAATATTTTTAAGTTGAAAAATAGGGATAAGCATTGTTGTATGTATATGAGGGGAAGATTTGCAGTTGTGTGCCCTCAGTGAGAATGTGATATTAGACTCACGTGAACGACATGAGGAAGCCAGACATGTGACTATCCTAGAGGAGAACATTCCAGGCAGAGGCCAGGCAGATGCAAAGGCCTTGAGGTGGAAATGGGCCTGATGTTCCAGAAACAGCAAAGGGGCTGATGAGAGGAGGGGGGATGAGCCAGAGAGGTGATGAGGGGCCAGATTAGGTGGCGCCTTGTAGACAATTAGAATGAATTTGACTTTTACTGGGCATGAGCGAAGCCATTTGATCTAGTCTAATCTTCTCATTTTACAAATGAAACTTAGGACAAAGAAATTGAGTCAGATGTCTGTGGTTATTCCGAGTCATAGTGCTGGCGCTGGGGTGAGAACCTGCCCCCAACCCCAGTGTTCTTCCTGTCACCGTGCCTGCCCGAGTAGGGATGCATGGCCACTCACAGGCCCAGACTTGCAGGTGCAGTGGTCCGAGAGGAAGCCAAGTGCTGTGGGCTCTTCCTGCAGCTGTGTCTCAACCTGGTTCATCTCCGTCATTCCCCCCGTGTGTCCCCACCTATCTATAACAGCCCCACAGCAAACACAAGACAGGATCGGACCTCTTATCTCCGAGGAGGACTCTGCCAAGTACTGCCTCCCTTTGTTTTGGTATGGAGCTGAATCCTTTGGGTTTTCTCAGTGGTTAACTCCAAGACCCTACAATCTCATAAAGCCATCTAGTGCAGTACGTTGTTGACCTTACATTCATTTTTAAGTTACTTGGATATAGTTAATATAATAAAATGCCTGTCGTCCTGAGATGTTGGATCCCAGTTCTCAGTATCACACCCTCACTAGGAGAGTTAGGAAGATTGAATGTTAAGTGTTATTTATTTATTTATTTATTGAGAAAGATTAGCCCTGAGCTAACCACTGCCAATCCTCCTCTTTTTGCTGAGGAAGACTGGCCCTGAGCTAACATCCATGCCCATCATTCTCTACTTTATATGCGGGGCGCCTACCACAGCATGGCTTTTGCCAAGCGGTGCCATGTCCACACCCAGGATCCGAACCACGAACCCCGAGCTGCCGAGAAGCAGAACATGGGAACCCGCTGCGCCACCCGGCCAGCCCCTTAAGTGTTATTTAAAATGAACTTGAAAGCAAGACAACCAGTTGAGGAGAGAGTGACTGGTTGTCACCAAATACAGCTTGACCTGGACAATTTTTGCCCAACATTCTTTGTCTTTCTTGCTTTACCGTGAGCCAGTTCAAGCCGTTTTTTTCCTTCCATCTTCTTTAGATCTTATGACTGTTGTCCTCTGGACACAGACCAAATCCTGTAATCTCGCTTTTTGATGACGGTCAGACCAGTGCTAGGTATGGAGGAGAATGACTTTATGCTATCACGTGCGTCGTCTCCTCTCCTGTAATCACTCATGGCCTGCCCTGTAGACAAAGTAACGTGAGTCCTTCGCACAACGTCGGTCCCATCTTGTAGAGGGAACTAACTCATCCCTAACTTTCCTGGCTCTTCTTTCCCTTCTTTCCAAAGCAAAGCTCCCAATACAGGTAATGTGAGATTTACATCATCCTCTTATTTTGCATTTACATTTGTTTGTTTAGTACTTCCTTTTTTTTTTTTTTTGCCAACAAAGGTAATTTCTTTTTCTTAATTTTTTAAATTAATTTATTTTTATTTTAACTTTTTATTGAGATTATGATAGTTTACAACCTTGTGAAATTTCAGTTGTACATTATTGTTTGTCAGTCATGTTGTAGGTGCACCACTTCACCCTTTGTGCCCACCACCCCACCCCTCCTTTCCCCTGGTAACCACTAATCTGTTCTCTTTCTCTACATGTTTAACTTCCACATATGAGTGGAATCATACAGAGATTGTCTTTCTCTATCTGGCTTATTTCACTTAACATAATACCCTCAAGGTCCATCCCTGTTGTTGTGAATGGGACAATTTTATCCTTTCTTATGGCTGATAGTATTCCATTGTTTCTATATACCATATCTTCTTTATCCAATCATCAGTTGATGGGCACTTAGGTTGCTTCCACGTCTTGGCTATTGTGAATAATGCTGCAGTGAACATAGGGCTGCATGGGACTTTTGGAATTGCTGATTTGAAGTTCTTTGGATAGAAAGCCAGTAGTGGGATGGCTGGGTCATATGGTATTTCTATTTTTAATTTTTTGAGAAATCTCCACACTATTTTCTTTAGTGGCTGCACCAGTTTGCATTCCTACCAGCAGTGTATGAGAGTTCCTTTTTCTTCAGAGCCTCTCCAACATTTGTTACTTTTTGTTTTCAACCAAGGTAGGTTCATATGTTCATTTGTGTATGTTGTCTATAAATGAGCTCTGAAATCCCACTACCTCAAACCATTAGGGTTAGCATTGATTTGCATCCTTTGGAGTCAATACTCTTCTCAGTAGTTAAATTCTTTGTCTGCCCTTGGAGCCTAAGGGCACAGACCCCTGTGGCCCATTGGTTTGTGGTCTTCAGGAGAGGGGTGCTCCTGGCAGAGCTCTCTGAGCTGGCTTTGGAGAGAACCTGAGGAGGGCTTACTCAAGAAATTCTATTATCAAAACTCAGGGCTGGTAGGTCAACAGAGCAGATACCGAAGTGCAAATATTTATGTGGGGCTTGCTATGAGCAGAAAGTGGGTCTTAAGAAAACTTGATGTGAAACATTTTTATATTTCTTGCTTATGAACAAGTATTTGCTGCATATGGATAATGGAGAATGAGATGCTCAGTTAAAGATTCCTACAAAGACAGCCTAATTATAATCACACTAAGTGACTTTCCCAGCTTCCAGAAAGTCATTCTGTTGGAATTCAGTGTTTCAGCTATAAGACTGCAGAGTGGAAGCTCAGAAATGCAGTTAGCCATGTGCTGCGTGCCTTGTTAAAAGCAGCCCCAAGTGGACTTTGAGCACATCCTAAGGCAAAAATCTGGCCTGACCTTAATAGATCAGTGCTTTCCATTGCGGGTTTGCCCCTTTTCTGCTAACTACAGTCATGTGTCACTTAACAACAAGGATACATTCTGAGAAATGCATCATTACACGATCTTACAATTGTGCGAACGTTATAGCATATACTTACACAAGTCTAGGTGGTATTGCCTACTGCACACCTAGGCTGTATGGTACTAATCTTATGGGACCACCATCATGCATGCAGTACGTTGTTGACCAAAATGTTGTTATGTAGCCCATGACCGTACTTAATAAGTTCCTATTGTTCACCAAATGTGTCCCTGAGTTCCTCACCACACCCTTATCTCCTGGGAGAAATCCCAGGGCAGGCTGACTTGGCTCCTGGCTCCTGGGTCCCGATTGAGTTCTGGAGCTTATACACACACACTTTCCCAGCACCTTGTCCCACCTTACAAGTCTTGCCCTTTCTGCCCCCTGACAGGAAGGTAGCCACCCCTGTGCCAGGGATGTTCTCGTACAGGGTCCATCAGGAAGCCCCATTAGGGATGGTGGGCAGCACCATGCTGGGAGGAGGAGGGAGCTCAGGGTTCCAGGTCCTACCTCTCAGGCTCTCTACCCTGTCTGTGCCACTGAGGTTTCTCAACATCCTCGCACCCCTACTCCACCCCAGGTCTCTGTTCTCAGCTACCCCTGCCATCAGATAGGTGGTACCCTGCAGGAGAGGGGGCTTCCATGCTGTGGGCTGGCCTTTGTTAGTCAGCAAGCTTGAGGAAATCGGGGAGAAAGGATTGGTCAGCTGTGCATCTTCGGGCTCCTTCACCTGCTGTCCTCCGGGGGCCGGGCATGTGGTAAAGCCGGCAGCAAGGCTAGAAGTCCTCAAGCATGTTTCTCATTACCTGCCCAGGATATTATATCAATTATGGCTCTTATTATTCAAGAAAGAGAAACTTCATTTTAGATTGGCTCATACAAAAGAGGATTTTTTATTAGCTTATATAACTAGAACCAGATTTGATTTAGCAGTTCACTGATGTCAGGAACTCCTTTTCTTTCTGATCGGCTTTCTGTGGTTAAGTTTCATCCTCAGCTACTCCTCTCGTGATGTTTAAATGTCCACTGCAATTCTAGACTTCATGTCCACGACACACTGGCCAGAAGGAAAGAAAGAACTGGCTTCGGGTGGCTCTATCAGAGGAATGAGTGACCTTTTCCAGAAGCCACTAACAAATTTCTGGTGTCTCATTGACCCAAACTGGGCCATGTGCCCAATCTTAAGCCAGGTTATTGGCTATGGAATGTGCTGTGTTGATTGGTTTAGGCTTGGGTTGTATGAACCAGTCACTCTATAGCAAGGGGGATGGGATGACTCTGATGGAGTTGAAATGGTCAGGGCTGAACCTGAGAATGAGGAGTGATGTCAGCTTCTCCTCAAACAGCACAGCTACTACGCAAGGAAGTGATGTCAAGTCGGCCACGATTTCTACTACACAGGCCTCTTTTCACTGTGTTTTTCCCCCCATCGCTTCTTATTTGGAGACTGGCAATGGTATGATACAGTGAATGGGGCCCTGCATATTGGATTCCCAATCCCCCCCTCCCCCTGCCATGACAAATGACACAGATGCTATCAGGGAGAGCAGGACACAGACTCCATGACCCACAACAGCACTGCAGATCAAAAAGGGAAAGTCTCAGAGGCTGGTAAAGCATCCCCAGGGTACCATAGACCTGGTCTGGTGAGCATTGAAAAATGAGACTAAGAACTAGAGGAAATAAATTACAGGCAGCTCTTCAACCCATGATAATTATATGTCCCTATAAAATCCTGAAATACAATATAATTTTTCTTTTAAAATAGTGTAATAAGGCCCTATGTTCCTATAAAGAATATGCTTACATTTTATAGATATGAGCTTAATTTGCCATATTTGACTATTTTATCTATTACTGGGCTCTGGGTAATGGAGAGACTTTGAAGCTGCACACGAATAATGAAATGGGACAATCAGTCATCCAGAGTTTTATTTAGTTTACTCTAGATGAGACCTCCAGGAGAATGGCTGTCTAGGGGCAGCATCAGAGGGCTCCTGGGGGAGTGAAAGGCATGGTGGTACAAAGAGGAACACCACTTTTGTGATGAGTAAGTTGGAACAAAACAGGTGCCAGTTTATCTTTGTAGATGGAATCCATGGCTGGGGTATAGGATTCCAAACTCCAGAGCCTTGTTCCCAGGCAGCCAATATTCCCTGCTGCAGCCCTGAGGGAAATGTGCACAGAGGGCCAACCTGGACAGAGGACCCTTTATTATCAGTGGGCTTTGACCGAAACCCTATTGATGACATTGAGTGAGCTGGACCATCCACTTGGGTCCCAGAAAGCAAGTCCAAGAACACTGACTGGGCTGGCCTGCAGAAGGACATGGTGCCTGAGGCATTCTGTGCCCCTGGGGCTGGTCGCAGGGAAGACACCTTCACACTGGAGGTCTTGGAGACCTAAGTTCTAGTTTCTGTTAAAGCACTTGTTTGATGAGCCTTTGGACATCTCGTATCAACTTACTGAGCCTAATTTCTCACTTGTGAACTAGTTTAAGGAATGAAGAGGTTGAATGAGACGACCTCAAAAGCTTCCTTTAAGCACTAGCTTTCTGATTCTTGGGTTCTGTGCAGGGTGTGATAGGAAGTGTCATGTGTAACTGAGATGGTGTTAAGGGTGGGGACTTAATCCTTTGTGCCAGGACAGACAGCCAGAGAGGTGATGGCACAGTTTCTGTATTGCGTGCTACAGATGTCTTAGATAGCTACCAAGTAGTTCCACTGGCTGGGTGCTGGGTGTGAATTACTCCATGTTGAGTGTTGTTAGCTGGATACTACAGATACTGCAGTGTAGCCACAGCTCAGTGAATAGAGGGATTGTTTCCTTTGCCAAGACAGGCTTGGATATTGGCTGCCAGGCTTGTGTTCTGTGACTTCCAGATGTCAGGGATCTTGCAGGAGCAGTGTATGTGAGGCGAGATAGATGGCGAGTTATGGCAAATACTTCTGTTAAAAAGTGGTTTCAAAGCCGTGGTCACACGGCTTATCCAGGGACTGGGGAGCCCCACTGGTGTTTTGGCCTCCTGTTTTGTTAAAAGTCTGATTACAAGTGGTATTGCACCGTTGCGCTTTATGGCTTTTTGGTGATCCTCTTGCGCAATAACCCACATTGTGCTCCTCTCTGAAACGGTTAGCCCTGGAGGTCCACCTTAATAGGAGAGAGGTTGTTTGTTTTTAATATCCGTCTGTATAAACCAGTGGTCCCAAACTCAAATGCCTGCAAGAACCAGGCAAGAGATAGGAATGTGTAAATAGTGCTTTGTTTGAACAATTGAAAGTCCTGAGTCCTGTGGCAAACTTGCAGAGAACAGGTCTCATCTAAAGGCATTGACATTCAGATGAAAACCCAAACTTATTTGGCCCGAGAAAACTCCTCCATGAGCTGGATTCAGTTGTAAGGCTACCAGTTTGTGATTCTTGAGCTATAAACTGACTAACTTCAGCTGTCTTTGATAGGTTTGCTCAGCTTCAGAGACGCCAGATTTTATGGATGTGAGCCTTTTGTAATTTCATTTTTGTAATAGATTTTAGCCTTTTACCTTGGATTAGAAGACTATGGCTGGAATAAGTGGGTGACCATAATTTCCACCCCAAAATTGGAAATACTTCAAAAGAAACGATATTGTCATGAAAATCAGTTTTTTGTTTCATGGCCTTGGGAGGCCGAATCAAGTTAGAGAAGCGGAGGTGGAAATCTCTATCAAAACAGTTCTGAGTATTATACATGAGTTGAAAAAGTTGCATTACTAAAGATAAGAAACCCCAAACATCTGAAACTCACACTCCTGCCTTGCAAGTTGTCTGCTGGGTGTATTCACTCCTCTTTGTCTTTTCTTGGTGTTAGACAGGTGTGAGGTTAGTGACCAGAGTGGGACTGGCAGAGAGACAAGCTAGTGTTCACTCTTTTTCCAACCCTCCACCCCTTCCCACACTCTTAATTTTTGCATCCCTGCTTCCCACCTGGGACACCCTATGAAGGAACAAAGAAACCAGTGAATTCATTTACTCTTAGATGTTAGTCATCCACAGGCCTTTCCTCCAAGGGACTCTTGTATTTTAAAAAGAACCTGATGGTAGAGCCGAATACAGGGCAAAGTTTAGCCCAAAGCACCGCCTTTCTAATGAGAGATTTCCTGTAGTGCTAGGAGGGTAATTTGGGGCTTGCGGAGCCTCCCAGGCGCCTCAGAGATAACACCTTGTGTTGCTCTGCTTCAGGTGAGACCTGCCGGACTTGCACAGCCACTGAGCAGGGAGGGGGCTTGGAGTTTATCCTTGTTGATTTACATTATTCAAGCTCACATCAGAGTCCCTGCAAATTCTTGCAAATGTGTTTTTGTAGAGATCTGTGGCACCCGGCTTCCTGTGTCTGGGGTGTTGGCTGGTGGGAGAGTTATGAGAATTTAAATATTCTTTCAGCAAAGCTGCCCAATCAAAGCTGTGCTAAGATTGTGTTCCTTTGATCGATAGGGCTTATTCCTCAGAGTACTCACTCAACTTCATCCTTTCAGTGAGACTTCATAAATGAGTAGGCCACCAATCCTCTCTCGACTTCCTTAACACCGGTTTCTTCTGCAGCCCCTTGTAATTTGGCTTCTATCTCTAGTCGTGTTACAGTTTTTCTCAAAGATCCCCACTGGCCACGTGATCATCATAGCCATTGGCCTTTTCTTTAGCCTTTCTTTCTGACTGGTTATTCTTTCACCTATGGACCTTTTCAAGTGCTGTTGACTCTACCTGGAACCATTCTTCCTTCTTTTCTTCCTTACCTCCCCTTCCTTTGATGGCTAATTCCTTGATCCTCAAATCTTAGCTAAGGCATCACTTCTTTCAGGAAGCCACCTTCCTTGATGACACCCTCCCCCCAGGTCTGATTTAGGTACTTCTCCTATAAGCTTTTATAACACCTCATACTTTTTTGTTATTGTACTTATCATACTATAATTTAATTAGTGTCCTTTCCTCTCCCCCACTGTACTGCAGGCTCTGTGAGGGCATGTACAATGGTTGTTTTATCTGTAGCATTTGCCTTGTACATGTATATGTTGGATGCTCAATAAATATTTGCAGAATGAAGAACTACGTAAACGAAGACGACACCTGAACAGCAGCATCGATAGCTTCCTCTAAAGCAAATGATGAGTCCCTGGTTTCCTCCATCAATCTTTGGTTCCCCCTAGGTCCCTTGAACCTCCAATTAGAAGATGTAGAATGGGTGGTCTGGAAATCCTAACCAATCACATTCACCCGCTTGATGACCAGGCAGTAACTCTCTGCTTTGCTTATGTTGAACAATTGATGGCTACCTGTTGATGAAACCAATGGAAAAGATAAGAGTTCTGACTACCAACAGAATGGGAAACACATCATTCAGGAGACCAGGCAAGTGGGTAGTAATGATTTTATCATTATCCAGGAGGAAGAACTTGAATATCTGATTGACCAGTGTAGAGAAACATAGAGTCAGTTAGAGGAACTGATAAATGTTGTGTAGATACAAAACCATGTAGACAGTACTGTATTTTCTGGGCCACTTACAGAATTTTCGGGGTAATTTTAACTCTATGCAATTGCAGCTTACTGATATTAGAACCCAGTGTCCCTCCTCTCCCTTCTACTACAGGTAGAACCTATATGACTCTACTATATGAAAGGTGTTATATCTGTCCTGTGGACCTATGTATTGGAACAGGCTTTCTAGAGCAGTTAAGAAGTATGTGAAATTTTGATCACATGCATCTTCTTGTCTCTTGAAATTGGGTAGAAATTATTGACTAGATGTAAAGACAATGAAAAAGGACAGCTTTATTAGGCAGGGTTTAGTGGGGAACAATAGGTTCATGTCTATATTACAGAATAGTGTAATTAACGGCAATAGTCTACCTTGCCAATAAAATAAAAGTATGTTCCGTAGCCTTTGTTTATGAAGAGGAGCTATTCAATGCAATCTGTTCTAAAGGTATTTTCATCAAAAACTATGAGCTTTATAGAAGTAGCAGTACTCCCTGGAAGAGCCCTAGTTGTATGGGAAATTGGTTTGATAGAAGAGGCTGGAGCACATCCTCAGACTGATCGTCTTGCTCAGACCTTAGACTCAGATATGTGAAGTGGAACTCCTCATCTTCCTCCTTGCCACACCTGTTCCTCCTCCGGACTTCCCCTTTTCTGTTAATGTCTGGCTCCCTCTTCCTCCAAGTCAGCCAGGCCCAGAGCCTCCGAGGCAGTTCTGCCCTCTGCCCTCTCTTACTGCTCTATATCCCTCTTCTTTTGGAACATATGGCATGTTTGCCTCGAAATGTAACTATTTGTGCTCTGCTCAATCAGAGACACCATAGTATAGAGAAAAGTTGCATGGAATGAGGCCAGAGGACCCACATTCTAGTCTCAGTTCACACTTAGTCCTAGCTAGGTGATCTTGGGCCAGCTACTTAATTTCTCTGAGGATCTGTATCCTCATCAGAAGCAAACGGAGCCAATAATACCCAAGATTCCTTCCTTACAGGATGCTTATGAGGATCAGTGGCAATGTATGCGAAAGCACTTCAAGAGCTAGAAAATACCACCTTGCTGAGTTGTAGTAAGAGTAGAGATATGTTCTGTAATGTGCCTAGCATAATGCCTAGCATGTAGTAGATGCTTGATAAATTATACTTATTATTGCTGATGATATCAAGACGTAGCTTAATATAAGCACGTGAATAGTTTGGCTTTAAACTAGGTTGCTAGTTCAGAATTTGGGGCTATGGCCAAGTGGGATACTTTTTCCTTCCTCTGGTCCAGATAACAGGATATTTGGGACAACCGAGATTCTGCCTTTTTACATTCACAGATTAATCTCATCCATTAAGAAAACGGATGACAAAATTAATTACACGTTGTGCAATGATGGATCCCAAATTGGCTTTTGAAAACAGTGTATTGTAAACGCAAACAGCCTCTGAGGGGAAGCTCACTCCTACGAGACTTGCTTAATAGAATGTTTATCGCCTGAGAGAAGTTCCTGCCTTGAGTAAAGAGGTGTCTGAAATTCCCATCTGGGATTTATTAGTATATATACTCAGGTGGCCCAGTGCCGGATGTTAGTTCTTAACCTAAAAGAAACAAAGCTCCCACTCTGAGCGTGGTGAGGTTGCTGCTCTTTTAAAGTGGGCGGCTGCTGCTGGTACCTTGCTGGCCCTGGAAATTCCATCAACTGAAATGGAATTTTGTTCAATCCATCTTATTAATGGTTCCTAGGACAACTGTGGTAGGTTTGCTAGGTGGCTGGTAAGGTTGCCTCTATAAAGATAAGCACAATCCATTAGTTGCAGCCTGGACTCCAGTGGCTTCTCTGGGCTGTTTGCATTTGCTCATCAGCACTCTCTGTTTACGAGGGTGTTGAAGGAAGTGCGTCCATTCTGTGCGTGTTATAAAACAGAAGGTTTGCAGCTGTCAGAATTATTTTCTTCTTGGCTCTTTCTCTGATAGATTTTTTGGTAAACCTGATAGATTTATGGATGGTGGGAGATTACCAGCCTTAGTTCTCCAGATGCAATGCTTATTTTCTTTTCTTGTTTTCTTTCTTTGAAGATAGCAAATATTTATGGAAACAGTTCCTGGTAATGTACTTTTCATGTAAGGGGAAATTAAGTTTATTCTTATATGTTGTCATAATTCAATATTTTGAATAATTAATTGATTATTTTATTAGTTATACACTGCCTTCAAAGTATCCAACATGTGTTCTACTCTCTAAGGAGAAAAAACCCACAAGGTATAATCTTGTGTTTTAAATAGCTTACAGATCTGCCTCAGAAGACAACTAGCCTCAAGATGATCAACTTTAAGTATTTTAGAAGTATAAGCTCAGCGTAGGTTTCAGTAGGCTTTATGAAGGGGAGCTGAGACCTGAGCAAGGCTTTGGGAGGGGTAAAAAAAGGGTGTAACAGCAGAAAAAGTAGACCAGCAGCAGCTGCTTCCACAGTGTGGCTGTACAAGGTCTCCTGATTCATCATAAGGTTTGTTTCAAGTAATTTCCAGTTAGCAAAAACAAGTGTCAAAGTTTCTGAATGATTACTTACTTTTCCAATCATTCATGTCTGCATGTGTGGGAGCGCACATTCATGACATTGCCACTAGTAGCGTCATTCACACTCACTTGCATTGCCATTGCTGTCTTTCGGCGAGAGAGGTTGGTGGTTCAGCTGGCATCCTAGGGGCCTCGCCCACAGTCTACTTATCTCTGTTGCCTTCATGGGTGCCACTAGTGGAGGCAGCCACTAGTTGTGGTAGGTAGAATTATTGTATTTCTAGCCTCAGTGGCCACTGGAATTTTCAACCCATGGTCTCATTTAAGGGAATATGTGTTTGGGAGGGTGTCTGTCTGTATCTTTAGGGATAAGGATACTCCTAGACAGGGTGAGCCTAATCCAAGCAGCCAAGTCCTAATGGCAGCTGCAAACATGTAGACCCGAGCAAAGGTTCTCAAATGCTCTTCACTCGTGGTGCCCGTAGTGTCTCTGTAATTTTTTAATGTCATTTTCTAGGACAAAAGAAATACCTAACAGTTTCATTTATTGAGTGCTTAGGTCTAAATAACTTAATAAGTAGTTATGTACTAAGAACTTTGCAGCCGTGTGAAAAGATAATACACATAAGTTGAACGATAAAAAAAGAATGTTTTGGGGGCTGGCCCCATGGCTGTGTGGTTAAAGGTTCATGTGGGGTTCGCCAGTTCAGATCCTGGGCACACACCTATGCACTGCTCATCAAGCCATGCTGAGGTGGCATCCCACATAGAGGAACTAGAATGACCTACAACTAGGATATACAACTATGTACTGGGGCTTTGGGGGAAAAAGAGGAAGATTGGCAACAGATGTTAGCTCAGGGTTAATCTCCTCACCAAAAAAAAATTATAATGTTTTTATTTCATTCTTCATCACAGTTACTTACTAATGGAATGTGTGCACCTGTTGGGCCTTGCATGTTTCAGTCAAGATCCAGTCAGGAGGAAAACCACATGATAGTTTGAACAGGAAAGTTTAATGCAGTAATCCCTGCTTCACCTGGGGAACGTGTTCCAAGACCCCAGTGGATGCCTGAAACCACAGATAGTACTGAACCCTATATACTATGTTTTTTCCCATACCTACATACATATGATAAAGTTTAATTTATCAACTAGGCACAGTAAGAGATGAACAACAATAACTAATAATAAAATAGAGCAATTATAACAATTCAGTAGTCCCCACGTATTGGGTGGGATGGAGCAGGATGGTGCGAGATTTCATCACGCTACTCAGAATGGCATGCAATTGAAAACTTTGAATTGTTTATTTCCGGGATTTTCCATTTAATATTTTCAGACTGCGGTTGGCTGCAGGTAACTGAAACTGTGGAAAGCAAAACCATGGATAAGGTGGAACGACTGTATAAAGAAATATTAACTAGTAAAACAGTATAGCAGCTCCTCAAAAAATTAAAAATAGAATTACCATATGATCTGGCAATTCTACTTCTGGGTATATATCCAAAAGCACTGAAAGCAGGGACTTGAACAGGTACTTGTACACCCGTGTTTATAGCACTATTTTTCAGAGGAGCCAAAAGGTGGAACCAACCCAAGTGTCCATTGATGAATGAATGGACAAACAAAATGTGTTATGTACATACAAAGGAACATCACTCAGCCTTAAAAAGGAAGGAAATTCTGACACATGGTAAACATGGAGGAACCTTGAGGACATTATGCTAAATGAAATAAGCCAGTCACAAAAAGACAAATACCCTGTAATTTCATTTACATGATGTACCTGCACTTAGTCAAATTCAGAGACAGAAAGTAGAACGGTGGTTGTCAGGGACTAAGGAGAGGGGAGAATGGGGAGTTACTCTTTAATGAGTACAGAGTTTCACTTTGGCAAAATGGAAAGAGTTCTGGAAATGGATGGTGGAGAGGGTTGCACAACAATGTAAATGTACTTGATACTACTGAACTGTACACTTAAAAATGATTAATATGGTAGATTTTATATGATGTGTATATTACCACAATTAAAAATAATAATAAAAAAGAAAAGAAATTGTTAAAAAAAAGAAATATCAATTGATGAGGACTGACTGTTAGGAAGTAAAGAGAATTCTAGACAATAGAGGAATAGCAAATATAAGGATCAGCCACTTCCCCTAGGTTTGAGATAGAGCACCAAGCATGAGCTTCCTTCTCTTCTACTCCAGACCTTGTTGGAGAGGGGATGGCTGGCCAGGGCCCCTTGCATGGTGGAGAAGGCACTGTGATGTTGTGCTGGTAGAACTTGCTGGAAATCCACTTTCTAGGATGCTGAGGAAATCTGTTCATGGGAGGTTTCTCACTGTAGGGACTGTGCTATAAAACCGCCAGAAAGGGGATGCCAGCAGAAGCTGCTGAAGGCAGGGTGGTGCTGACCACCAGGTCCAGCAGGAGCCAGTTGCTGAAGAATGTGCTGTGCTGCAGGAACTGGGTGAAGGAGGTGCCCAGTGTGCTGGCAGCAGTTTGTGGGAAGAGCACGCCAGAACCAGGAAGGAAATCTTCTTCTTCCTGTAATATCTCTACAGCGCACTCTACTGACAAATCTTAGAACTGTACCAGCTGGCAAAAGAAAAACACACTTAAAGTCCCATCTTTATTTTCTCACAGCAGGCAATGAAGGGTGAATTTGGAGCTGTGAGGCAATACATTGATCCCTGGCCACCTCACAACTTCTCAAACCCTGAAATCAGACTCGATCCCACTACCCTAATTTCCTGGTCCATGTTAGTCTTCATGTAACACTTGCCGTTTTTCACAGCAACCACCAACAGCCTGGCTTTGCAAAGACATGATGTCATCAAAAGAAATATAGCACAATCTAATGTTACGCTGTGAACTAGCTTGAACTAGTAGTTCATGCAGTGTCTGAGAGATGTTGAATAATGCTATGTTTCCCTCAAAAATTTAAAATATCCTGCAGCACTCCTGTGAGTTTGCTGTAGTGCCCTCAGGCCCCACGGCACACATTTTGGGGCGTCTCAGGGCTGAAATCATGAGTCTTTTTCGGCAACTCTGACCTATAAAACTCTAACAAATGAGAATGTAAGGTGCCGCTTTGGTTAAACGTAAAGAAGAGTCCTGTGTAAAGTAAAAATTGTGTGGGGTTAATATTATTTTTGAAAATCTCTTAGGAAGTTACCAGATTGGAGAATAACATACCATCTTCCATTAAACGTAAGACTTAGTGTTTCCTCTAGTGTTGGAACAGAATGCTGTTTCTTTGGGACCAGATGAAATAGTTGGCTTGTCTTTAGAGGGACTTTGATATGAAAAACCTCATAGCCTTAAACACAACATTCACCATCAATGCATGAGATGCTCACAGTGTGAGGTACAATGCAGAGACGAGAGTCAGGGAGGGACTAGCAAATTCTCAGCATCCGTGTCAAGCTTCCTCTGGCAGCATAAAATCATTAAATGGAAGGATGGCTGATGCACCATTTAGATTGTTATGTTTCTCTGTCTTTCTGTTTTGGACTGATTGTACATAGTTAAAATTGAGAAAGCTAAATGGCATATGATAGGACATTGCTGAATTCAGTCATAAAAATTCTGTTGAAATAGATTAAGGAAGTAATGGGTTTTAGCTTTTTGTTTCTACTAGGAAATGTGTCGACTTAAGAAGAACTTTTTTAGGTAGGCAGGCACACTGTCCATATTAGCAGTTTCTCAGAAAATGCATTCATTTTGGTGATGTCTACACTTTGTCAATCATAACTATGACATATTTCTATAGCACTTCTTTAAGGAGAAGCTGAATAACTTAAGTTTTGGAACCTGACCTTTTCAAATGGAAAAACTTCTGATCCATGCCTTTCGGTGCTACCTGTAAAGCAGCCTCCCCTTTCCCCCTGAAACCCTGTTCGGATAATTTCTGCTTCGGTTCACATTTTCACCACCTGCTGAGTTTGTCTGTTGAGTTTCAGCCTTGGCTGCTGTCACCTGGCAAGCCTGTCCAGCCTTGTAGCTTCACCTCCCAGCCTTTCCTGTCTCTGAAACAGTGACTAGTTGGCACAAATATTGTCTTCATAGAGATTCTACCCATGTCAGAAACTCAATGTAAAAATCAAATTATGACAACTTGGAGTGGATTGGACTTTCAAGTGGATCTCACACCTGAAATCTGTGGTGCAAATTGCACATCTGAAGCACTGCTTTTGTTTTCTTCTGTCAGATTTTGTTCAGAAATCTGAGTAAAGCTCTTAACAACGCAGACAGGTAGGGCCCATTATCTCACCTGTCTTGGCATCGTTTTCTACCCCCATAGAGTGAGCACACGGAAGGGAAAAGAGATCGTCACTGCTGCCGCCTCAGCCAGAGCCGCTCGCTTCTGAATTCTTCACAGTAATCAATAACAGATGTGTGGCCGGCACTGGAAAGTTGCATAACTGTCTCACATTGCATTCAACTGCAGTGCGCTAGCCAATAAGGGGGTCTCCACTAGGTTATTGAAAAAGAAAATTCAGTGAAAAATCTGTGTTTATCTCGTCACAAAATTATTTCCTTGCTGTAAGGAGTAAAGGCAGTGGTTAGAGTGGAAATAATTTGACAATCACTGCCCTTAAGCTTAAATGTCATTATAAAGAGGAACTTTCTAATGATTAGAGAGGAAATAGGGCTGGCTCTTAAAGGGGTAAGTCTGTGTTCCTAGAGGTAATCCAGGAGATTCTGGATGAATGCTTGTCTAGGGGATTGCTTCACCAGCCAGGTAGAGGATTAGAGTAAATGACCTCTAAAGTTGCTTCCAAGCCTGAGTTTTTGTGACCGTGATCATTGATCACTTATTCCTCCTGTTACCTTTCTCAAGGAAAGCCAGGGATTCGTAAGTCACATGTGACTGTGCCTTCTGGGCCCGGTCTCAGCCCTGCCTCTCTCCTTCCTGGTGAATCCCTTCTGTAGCCCCTCTCACCTTGACCCGATTAGCCTGGCACAGTAAGGAAGTTCAGCCCTTTCATTTTCTCTTGCTGTCACTGGACCACACATTAAGTTGCCACACTTTCTGGAATATCTGTAGGGCCAGCATTTAGGCTTCCAAATAGTTGCTCCACAACCTAAAACAGTCTGACCTTATTCACAAAAGTGTTTGGAAAAACGATGGAAGGGGACTTCATAATTTTCAGTGCTTTGTCATACTCTTGGCTCATTTAATTATTGTTACTATTAAATAAGTGGCATTATCCCCATTTACAGATGGGCAAATGGAAGCTCAGAGGGGTTAAATGGCTTGCCCATTTTTAGAAGAAAAGTGAGAGAAGAATGAATAGGAAAAAAAACCCCATCAATGGAAAGCAAATGCAGTGTTTGCCAAGCTTATGGTAACAGGTCCATGTCTCCGAAATTGAGCGCGTGTTCTTCTCCCTGCTCCTGGCAGCCTCACATCCGAGGAGGTTCAGTTAGGGGCCTGACCAAACTTGTAATTTAAAAAAAAAAAAAGATTTCTAGTTTCAGGTAGCTGAATAAATAGAAGCTATTATAGTTTCATGTAACTGAATAAATAGAAACTATTAAACTTGTAGCTTATTTAAAGCATTGAATATCAGGAATGGAATAACTTTAATTTGAGGCTGTGATCTAAGCATTCGAACAGAGCGATTCGTACAGTCTATGCTAGAATCATGGCCAGCTCAAGCTCTTTGGGAATCTCTTAGTACAGCAGTCTTTGAGTTATTCTTCTGAAAAATAAAGGACTTGAATTTTACATGAGTAATTTAATGGAGTGAGAAAGTCCAGAAAGGGGCCAGCCCGGTGGTGCAGAGGTTAAGTTTGCATGTTCCACTTCTCGGCGGCCCAGGGTTCGCCGGTTCAGATCCCTGGTGCGGACATGGCACCACTTGCCAAAAAACCATATTGTGGTAGGTGTCCCACGTATAAAGTAGAGGAAGATGGGCATGGATGTTAGGTCAGGGCCAGTCTTCCTCAACAAAAAGAGGAGGATTGGCAGCAGTAGTTAGCTCAGGGCTAATCTTCCTAAAAAAAAAAAAAAGAAAGAAAGAAAGTCCGGATATAGGAGACAGGAGGCCTAGAATGCATTTACTGCAGTCTGAAGAATATTATTACTTAGTTTTGTGACCTTGAGCAAATCATATAACCTCCCTTTCTTTAATTACCTGTCTGTAAATGGGTATGATGACCCAAGGGAGCTAATTGGGAAGTCTGAATTAAACCTATATAAATGCAAGGCATCATTGCTAACTATTATAAAAGACCATGGGTCATAAATTCTTCAGATTATATTTTCAGACCTGATTTTGAGTGTGTGTTGTGTGTGTGTGTGTGTGTTTAATCATCTGCTAAAAGCTTTTTAGCAAGGAAGACTTCTTAGGACAGAAATAAAAGCCTAGGAAACAAGTGTACCGCTGATGTACCGTTGCCTCCGGGTGTGTGCTCCCCTCAGATGTCAGCACTTCTTCCCATCCCCTCAAAATTACCCACTCACATCCAGAGCTTTAATGAGCATGTAGGATTTCCTGAAGATTCACAGGGGAGACTGAGGAGAGGGTTTACCCATAACAAGCTTCAAACTCCCAAGCAGGGCCCTGGGAGGCAGCCTTCTCCCTCCTCCGTCTCCACACTCATCCTCAGTGTTCTTCCTCGCCTCACAGCAGTTCTGCCCCATCCTCTATCCCCACACTCCCAGCCTCATCCCGGTACCCAGCAAGGCGTAAGCATAAGGCTGCTTGAGGTACAGGGTTGGTCTCCTGAGAAGGTGCATAAGCGACCTCCTCTGTCATTTGAGTGGCCCCTTCTCCATTTCTGGTAAATAAAATTTCCTTAAGGCAAGGAGAGCGAGATCACCTGGACCAGGGCGCGGCTGTGGAGAGACATCCGTTTCACCCCACCTCTCTTTTGGGGTTAAATGCAAGAGAGTGTCTGAGGAGGATAAGAAGGATGCAAAGCCTGCAGCCCCAACCAGGTGAGACCAAGAACACACATCTTTCCCACGTAAGATGAGAGAGATGGAAAACCAACTTTACATGTGGATCTTGGAAGTTTCAAAGACTATCGGGTATAGACAAGGAAAGTTGAGCAAAACCTCAAAGTCAAGTAGAAGAAAGCCACTTTTTATATTAAGTGTAAACAACTCTTTTTTTTTTTTTTTACCTAAAATGTTGTATGTACAAATTCAGCCTCTTGTCAGCAAGTTAGAAATAAAAATATTGATGAAATTACCATTTTTGTGACCTGGCGTTCTTATGACCTAGAAGCTGTAGGTATATAAGTAATTGACAGAGATGCTGAGTACTTTTCACTCCAGAGAAGTCACAGCAGTCTTGAATGTGAGCAGAGTATGTGATATGTCCTGAATAAGCTGCACCTACTCTCCCCACTTCTGCTGGTCTTCTCATTTGTGTGAGTCTAGAAACATTCTGGTGTTCCTGTTCTTAACAGACATCTGGGCAGCTGTAGGCAAAGGCCCAAAAGGCCAGGTGTTTTTGGTTCTTTTTCTAACAGCTTAATTGAAGTATAATTTAAGAGGAGGTTTTTCTGCTGCTCTGTGATAAAGTTCAGTGGAGAGATGGTGTTAGTAAACCTACCTTAGAACCAAGGTCATTTGGAAGGTTGAGTTCTTTAGGTCTATAGTCAAAATTGCCAAAATTAGGGTCTGTCCCCATGGTGTAGAGGTTAAGTTCGCGTGGTCCACTTCAGTAGCATGGGGTTTGCCGGTTTGGATTCTGGGTGTGGACCTATGCACCCCTTATCAAGCCATGCTGTGGCAGGCATCCCACATATAAAGTAGAGGAAGATGAGCATGGATATTAGCTCAGGGACAATCTTCCTCAGCAAAAAGATGAAGATTGGCAGTGGATGTTAGCTCAGGGCTAATCTTCCTCCAAAAAAAAAATTATCAAAATTATACCAGTAAGTTCCAGATGAGCAGGGCCCAGTTACATGTGACACATATAAGTATTTGATAATGCTTGAATGAATGAAAAGACCATCAGAATCTTAGCCAGCGTTTTAATTCCCCCATCTTGACACAGAAGGTGGGAGATCCTTTGTTAGACATGGGTAGGAGTTCAACATAGTATTTAAATAGAGTTTGGTAGTAAATGAGAAGTTGCTAACTTAGTTGCTATTATGTATCAGGTGGTCTGTAATAGATTGTTGGTGTGACTCCAAGCGTATGCCAGACTAAAGGATGTTGGAGTGTTTCTTAAACATCCAGGAGTGAACAGGTTCCACCTATGAGAGATGACATCATCATATCATTATGATATACTGGAGCATTATTCACTGGGGCTAAAAAGTAACTAATCCCCTTTTGAATAAAAAGCGAGCAAAATAAAGATGAAGTGTATACCTAGTGTATATCTGGAAATGGCAGAAGACCAGGGAATCCCCAGAGAATCAGCTGCCCATTTTGCAGGGTGGGGGCGTGGGGCAGTGGAGTTTGCCCAGGGCAGATGGCTTTGAGGTGATGCAGTGACTGAGGAGCATCCTTATTTAGAATAAACTGAACATTCCTTCCTCTTGAGCTAGGTCTGGACATTCTTCCCCAAGGTGACTTCGGGATTGCGTTTAAATACAAAAGAACTTTCCAGGTTTCCTGAGGATCATGGTGAATGTTCAAAGATCAACTGAGCTGCTAAAATAACTCTAAATTGAATTACAAGGCTGACATGGCAGCACTGGAACCGTTCATTCAGTGGTTGTTCTCCTTGGCTGACCTGAGCAGCGCCCAAGGTCTTTTTGTGAAGCCAGTGCAAGCAGGACATTAAGGACGTATTTTAACACACCTTATGTGGTTTGTACATAATTTAACTTGCAAAAGAACATTTAATAAGTAATTCTTTTGGGACACTTTCTGAAAGAAGAAGGTGAAAGTGAGTCCTGCCTGTGGAGGATGGGGTATGGAATTGGGGTTGTCTGAATTTGCATAATGATCACCTTGAAAGGTGTTGTGTCTTAGTCCAATTATAGATAAATGAGAGGTATCTCATCTGTGTAGTGCCCTACCCTGGTGAGAGCCTGCAGGGCGCCTAGTGGACATCTGTGGACATCTGGGCTTCGATGGGGGAGGGCAAGAACAGATGGGCGGGGATCCCAGAATGATTCCTTGGATAGGACAGGAAAGGTGACTTCTGACTGCTGAGGGAGCACCTCTTTGGGTTCAGAATGATCCTGATGTGTCCTCCCTAAGTTTGAGGTTACTGAGTGGAGCTATGCATCTTAGCAGCTCCTGACCCAGGATGTGTGGCAGCGGGGACCCCACATTTAACTGACTTTCGGAAGGGTGAAGCCTGTTACCCTTTTGGTGGTGAGGTCAGTTTCCGGAAGGCTCCACAACACTGATGTTTTCCAGATGTTTCTCCTCTTCTCTCCTCTCGACTGTCTATGTCTTCCTCTCATCGTCCTGCCCTTTCAGTGAAACTGAGATAAAATTCTGCTTAGGGTGTTAGGCATGTTAGAATCACTCAGCAGTAGGAAGTCATGTAATAGCTATAGCTTATATTAATATTTATAGTAGCCTTCACTGCTTGTGAATAGAATAAACACTTTTTTCTATTCAAACCCGATATTGAGATAAAAAACCCGAGTATCTTTTACAAAAATTTACTTTTAATGGTGCAATAGTTTGTAGTGATCTGTGTAGTAACTTTACGGTTTTTCAAATCACTTTTTGCTTATATTACTTTATTTAATACCAAACATAAACCTGTGAAGTAAATACTATTTTTATTCTCATTTTACAGATGAGGAAAGGAAGGCCCAGAGAGTTTAAATAATTTGCTCAAGGTCATAAAAATGATAAATTTTAGTTTAGACTCTTTAAATCCATATCTTTTGTATATTCTTTCCACTAAATTTACCATGGTGCCTCTACTCTTGTTTTTTGCCCATATGAAAATAGGAAATGAGGAAAAAGAAAGCAACTTGAAAAAAATTTATGAAAAGAATATAACTTTTCTCACAATTTCCTAATCCATCTTTCGGGTATGTTATTTGAGGACCTTTTGCCTTAGACTGATAATAAAACTAGCGCTCTGCAAAATACCTCCATAACACCAGGGATATCCGTGGCAGCTCTTGTCCCCACTTCTCCGAAGGAAAAAACGAGGTTTCACAAAGCTAAGACCTTCCTCTCAGCCAGTTGTAGGAGCCTGTGGACCCGGCCGGGGGTTAGAGTAGAGATGGGTTCTCAAGGCTCTCCAGCCTCTTTATTCTATCAGCGTTTCAAAAGTCAGGATACCACCTCCCTCCTCTCCCCTCCTCGGCCTTTTGATGGAATTTATCCCTGCTTGTTGGGGGCAGGCGGGGAGGGATCGGCGCTCCCGTCTGGGGACGGCCCTTTGGGTGACTGCAGAGCAGTTAGTGTGCCGGCGGGGTTTGAGTAAGAGTGCTCGCCGGGCTTATACTGCATGAGTAAGCCGCCTGCTCTGCTTTTCCCTGCAAAGGGAAGGGGTGGAGCCGCCCCAACCTTCATCAAAAGGCCCCCTCTTGGGCTTGTGAAACTGTGCCTTGTGAAGCAGGTCCTTCCAGCCACATGGCCCAATATCCGTGTTACTTTCCTGCAAAAATAACGCACAAAACTGAGCAGCTTTAAAATCCTTAATTTGGGGCGTATAAGACCCCAAGACAAGGAAAGTTAAATGGGCGTCGAAAAGTGTAACCCAAAGATTCAGAAGCGTTTCTTCCACTGCGTTTGCATGTATTATTTATGTCAAGCTGCAGCGCGCGCTGAGAGGAGCCTTTCTTTCTTTCTTGCACATTTGGCTCACAGGCGTAGCCTCTCTGTTCCGTCCGCCGCCGGCACCCCCTGCCCTGCCTCGCCAGCGTCGGGCTGCGGTCCCGCCTCGCCCCACCTGCGTGCGCCCGGGCCGCCAGCCGCGCCAGGTCGCCTGCCACCGGCTGGGACGCGCGGCCTCAGGGGCGGACTCCCGCCGCCTAGCTGAGACGCGATTCGTCACTCTTGCAGAACTTTCCCCCTGAAAATCCCTGCACCAGAACCAGCCCTCCCGCCCTGGGGAGGTTTTGATTTTAGTGGCTTTCCTTCCTTTTATTTTCCGTCGTCGTGTGCGGGTTTTGGCTGCGGAGCAGACTTGCGACTCGTCCAAGTACATGTCCGCGGTAGTCGCCCCTGCCGCCGGTTACCCTGACACCATGCACGCCGAAGCAGAAGAATCCAAGGAAGGTAGGATTTTGATTTCTTTAGGGGGCTGGCCAAGTTCTGCGGAGGAATGTGGGGGAAGGGCGTAGTAGGGGAGCAGATGGAGTTTTAAAGTGAGCCATGGGTACTTTGTCCGCCTTCCCTGCACCTTCGCAGCTCAGTTAGGGCTGAATATGCCGAACTCTGTACCCTTCTAACCCGGCTGCCGTTCAGAGGGGAGGGGAGGAGGAAGAGTCGGACCTAGCTCCGCCAGCCCACTAAAGGCTGCTTTTTAAGATTTCCCTGGAAACGAAAGGGTCCCAGTATTGACTCCAAGAATGCAAAATGTACTTGGAAAAGCGCTGCCTGCCAGCATCGGGACAGCCGAAATCTCCAGCCCCTGGAAGAGCCCTGAGAGTCAGGGTCTTGAAAAGGGTTTCAGACATTGGAAACGCCGTGTGTTTCCGGCTAAAAGGGGAAGCTGAGTGAGGGGGAGAAGTGAAAGATCTTTTTTGGGAGAATAGGTTGGTTGGGGTTTTTTTCCCCCCTTGCTGGCTTTTCAGCATGAATTCATTTTGTTGGGAGCTTAAGGGGGCTGAGAGAGGTGAGGGGGCCTTGTGCAGCTTAAAACTGAGGAGAGTTTGTCTGTTTCTAACTTTGCCAAAGCAAAGGGTTTCATTTACTCCTAACAGAGAACGGTGACAGGGCTGGAAAAGCTCCAACCAAAACACAATTATACGCTGGTGTTAGTTTGGGGAGTTTATTTGTGTGTGAGTGTTTGTATGCTTTGTTTCCTGAAACTTTATGTATACAAAAGTCCTCTTGTAAGTGGGGGTGGAAGTGGGGCTAGTTGGGGAAAATTAAAGAGTAAAGAAAGGAGACTGTTCAAGATTGTGAAATTCCTTTTCAAGTTGCCTCTGGGGAAACTGGTAGGTTTCAAGTCAATCACAGCAGCTCTGGGAGCCCGGAGGAACAGAGAGGAACCCCATCATTTCTCCATTTGGTATTTATCAGTAGGGAGAGCCCTTGAAACTTGTCCTCTTCTGTCTTTTACTGATTTCCCCGCTCAAAGTAAAGCTCTGTGTTTCATAATATAATCTCTGTGGGTTGATGTTTACCTAATTAGGCTGTGTGAGGAAAGCAGTCAATAAAAAAGAGGCTTGTTTAATAGCAATATGGGGCTGGTGTGAATGAAAAATGACAGCCAAGAGCATTGTTTTTGAGCTTGATGTGGAGCTTGGGGGATTAATTTCCTCACTGTGGCCTCTGTCCTGATGGAGCTATGTGCTGATGGATGCTTTTCTTTTCTGTCTTTTTAACAGCAGTTTACAGTAAGTCAAAAGTAGTTGAAGGCAAATAGGGAACTGGCTGAGAGAATCCAACAGTGCACTTTTGTATGAATTATGAGTAGTACTTAAATTGCTATTTTCTGCCAGGCATGTTTTTCCTTTCTTTTGAGAAAAAGGGAGTGGGGAGAAGGTGGGAAAGCAGTATCCTGAAGTATATTATACCTTTCTCTAGCAGCATCCACATTCTTCCTTCCTGCCCAGCTCTCTGATTGCAAGCCTGAAAACTGGAGTGTGAAGTGGTCCCTTAATGGTCCCCTTCCGCTTGTTCCTCACCTTACCTCCACTTGACATCATTTACGTTCTACAGACCTGCAGCAAATTATCTGGCCTCTGTGCTTTTTATAGAAAGCCCAGAATGTTTCTTTTAAAATAACGTGAGGTGCTAGAGTTTTAAATTGATGGCTATTAGGGTAGGATATGGAATAACTCTTGAGGGAGATTGATCAAATACTTAATTATCAGGCAGAATCATTGTAGCTTCTGCCAGGAAACGAAGGACGAGTGTCTGTGTATATGTGTGTGTGTCATGTGTATGTGTGTCCCAGGTAGTTCTTGCAAGGCTGGTTGTTGGCTGTAATCTAGAACCTTCTGTTTAGCTACCACTGCTCAGATGTCTATGAGAGGAGCTGTGCTGTGTAAATAACTTAGTTATTTTACTTCTCTATCCTTACTAATCCCTTTCCCTCTCCTTAGCTTATTTTTTCTCCTGATGGACTTATGTATCCTATTTAGTGTGAGGTCACCATGAGCTCTCCACAGTGTCTGCATTGCAAGAAAATTGCCTTCGGATGCTTCATGTGTGATTTGCTGTAATGGGAGATACTTTTAAGTCATTATTCTGAACCGCAGTGAGAGACTAGTATACTTTGTTTGGGGTTGGATCTGAAAAAAATATCAAGTCGGATTCAGAGGTCTTTGGAGGCCAGCATATTTGTGTATGTGAGTGAACATAGAAGCCAATGACTAGGGATATTGTTAAGCCATCTTAGCTTGGAACGTACTTGACTCCGTGCCAGGAGTGCTGACCCTCCATCCTTGGTCTATAGCCACCTCCTAAAGAATTGATTTAGTTTTGCCTACTTAGAAATGAATAGGTGATTGTGCTTGAGTATCAAACTAAGAAAAATAATCCAGGCCTTACTTTATTAGAAGCTGAATGAATTGAAGATATCCAGGCATAAAACGGATAGGAAAGCAAGAGAAATGAAAGAAGAAACTCATGTTATTAAAAAGGGGAAGGCCATTGAAAGGAGGATATCAACAGTTTCCAGTGGATGGGGGCTTCCTGAGGGGATAGGTCGGTAACCATATTTTTGGCATTCAGTTGCTTCCTGTTGAGTAAATTACTTAATTATGAAGTAGGAAAAGTGAATGGCAGTTAAGATCTCTGAGGACCTTTTGCAGTGCTAAGCATCAGGGGATCCAGGGCTCTTTTGTCCTGGTTTTTGAAGCTTTAGTACCAGAAAGCGAGAAAGCCATTGTTGGAAGGGGTTGCTTTGTGAACTTGGAAGAGAGTAAGGATTGAGCTGTGAGTGAGCTCAGCTCCTCCTCCATTGCCCATAATAGCATTTCCCACCACGACCTCGCCTAGTTCTCTATGCCTCACCAGGCCTGCTATTTCACAAAGAAAAACAGTACCCATCAGACAACTCCCTCAACTTCCTGCTCCGGGACTGACAGACTCACCTTCGCCCACACCCACCTTCCCAGTGTCAGTGAAACAGGTGTTGTCCCTGCTGAAGAAGGCCACTCCTTCTACCTTGGGTTCCTCACCTCACCAGTCGGCCCCACGTCTTTCCTGGCTCCTTCCCTTCAGTGGATAGGTGTGCTCGAGCTCCTGCTTTAGAGTGTTGGCACCTTCACTTTCTGGCTAAAATATCCTTCTCCCCACCTGACTCCCTTTTCCTGGTCCGCTCCTTGGAGAGGCTTTTTCTGAACCTCCAACCTCAATTAGGATCCCTTGTTGCCCTCTGTCAGAGCACCTATTCTTTTCCTCGCTGGCACTCACCACATTGTTTAGCATCTTTTCTCTTGACCACAAGCTCTTGAGGGAAAGACTATGTCTTTTATTCTCTGCTGTATCTCTCAGACCTACACAGTAAAAGGTGATCATTAAGTATTTGTGAAATGAATGATCTCCATTCTTTAAAGGTGATTCTCAACAACTTTGTCCAGTTTTAGGTATTTCTCTCTTCTTTAAAATGAACCTTTTTTTAAAAAAAAAAAACTTTTGGGGCTGGCCCCGTGGCCAAGTGGTTGGGTTCGTATGCTCCGCTGCAGGCGGCCCAGTGTTTCGTAGGTTCAAATCCTGGGCGCGGACATGGCACTGCTCATCAAGCCACGCTGAGGCAGCATCCCACATGCCACAACTAGAAGGACCCACAACGAAGAATATACGACTATGTACTGGGTGGCTTTGGGGAGAAAAAGGAAAAAAATAAAATCTTAAAAAAAACAACTTTTCTGTGTTTCTTCTTTTGCACTCTTTGCCATCCCTCATACCACTGAAGTCTGTCTTTTTCTCCACCACTCCAGTGAAGTCACCAAAATCATCAGTGACTTCCCAGGTGCTAAAATCACCAGTGACTCAGCATTCATATTTTCATCCTGATCTTACCTGACGTTTTTGCAGCGTTTGATGCCAAGAGGCCAGTGTCCCTAAAATCTTAAAACTCCTTCCTTGGTTCCTGTGACACTCTACTCTCCTAATTTCCCTTTCTTTTTCTAGCTGTTTCTTTCTCATATCCTAGACCTCCAGCCTGGGCTCTTCTGAGAGCTACCTGTCCAGCCAGCTGCCTGGTAAATGCCATGCTTTGAATGTCATATAGGTACCTCAAATTCAACAGAACTAAACTGAGCCCATCATTTCCTACTCTTCATAGGTCTGATCCTCCATTTGTATTTTCACTGAATATCATTGCTCTCTCTTTTTTTTACATTTGTTTTTGTTTGCTGAGAAAGATTTGCTCTGAGCCACCATCTGTTGACAATATTCCTTTTTTCCCCCATCACCAAAGTCCCAGTGCATAGTTGTATGTTCTAGTTGTAAGTCCTTCTAGTTCCTTCACTGTGAGCCACTGCCACAGCATGGCTACTGACAGATGAGTGGTGTGGTTCTGTGCCCGGGAACCGAACCTGGGCTGCCGGAGCAGAGTGCACCAAACTAACTGCTAGGCCATCGGGGCTGGCTCTCATTGGTCTCTTTTTGGCTTCCAAACTACAAATCTGCAAGTTGTCCTGGACCCTGCCCTTTCCTTTATCTTCAGCTTCCACTTGGCACTTCATCCTCCTCATTATCTGTTTAATGCATCTTCTTCTCTTCACCTTCCCTGTCCCTGCGTTGGTTCAAGCCCTCAGCATTTATATCCTGATGATTTCAATAACTACTTCTGCCATCGGAGTTCTTGGTTGTAAGAAATGGAAATTGATTCTTCCTATCATAAGGAGAAGAATTTATGAAGTGTATTGTGTAGTTCTCACATCCACAGAAAGCCTGGAAAATACATCAGGAAATGCAGCCAAGGTCATACCCAAGAATTGCTAGGTTGGGACCTTGCCACAGCCTTCGCCTCCTCTGTATTTTTCACTTTTGTCACTGCTGGGACTCCTAATGTGGCTGAATATTTGGTCATCCTCGACATTCAAAGTCCCGGAAAGAAACCCTGTGATTCTTCAGTGCTGGATTGGGTACCTACCGCTTGCTGCCTATGGGCGAGGGAACTTCTATTTCCAACTTTGGTAGTGGGAGACAGAGGTCTGACTCCTTCCACCACTTGTAAAATGAGGACTTCTCCAGAAATAGAAAGGGAGTTCTCACTTGGATCACCAACAAAACAACAAATATCTACCACACCATCAGGCTGGTCTGTCCAACCCTAGTGTTGCCTTCTTATTTACCCCCTTTTTCCCTCAGCAAGTGCTGTTTCCTTTGTTGGCATCACTCTCTTGCCACTCCTCAAGTATCTCTGATCTGAACCAGGTTGGAGTAGATGCTCTTTCAGGCTGTCCCCATAACACCCCATACTTCTCTCAGTTGTACCATGCTTTCATGTATCATGGTTTGATTTTTCTTTTCCTTTGCCTCCACTTCATTATAGCTTTTTGACAGCAAGATTTGTGTGTATTTTTTTTCTGAATCCTCAGTGCCTGACCAAGGGCCTCCCATATAGGATGGCCTAATAAAGTATTATCAAGCTAATTAATGAATTTAAAATGAGATTGCATGACATGATGAAAACTTTTAGAGCACTGCTTAAAAGTTGTCTAGTCTCACTTTATAGGAATAGTGCTTTCCAAATCTAGAGGACAAACCTATTTAAGGTTCCTTAAATTCTCCAATGAGTACTTGTAATGGCAAGCAAAACAAGCATGTGTCTTTGATCACTGGGTCCAGGGCCCACAGTGGCTTGCCAGCATCTCAAATTGTCCTGAAGACTGAAAAAACAATTTTGAAACTGTGCCAGACAGTGCTAAGCATCTGGTTATCTATATTGTCTCATTTAATATTTGTGTGATAACCCTTTGTGTTAATACCACATAACGATTTAGAAAACTGAGGTTCAGAGAGGTTAAAAAATGTGCCTAAAACCACAAAGCTAGGAAAGGTGGAATCAGGCTTTGAATGGAAGCTGACTAACTGTAGAGCCTGTGCTTTCAACCCTGATGCGTACCTCCAGGAAGGTGCAAAAGCTGCCCTCCCCCATCCTCAAGGAAGCTTGGGGCTCAGGAGGATGCTCTCTGTGGTCCTGTGTCCACTTGTGCCCCAGTTTGAGAAGCCAGGAGTGGAGAGACCAGGTGTCTTGGAGGAGAAAGAGAAGAGCCCAGGCCCTGGCTCGCTCTTTGCCATTCAGGGGCACAGGTGGGGTTACTCGAGTGCATCTTTCTGCCCCTGATGCAGGAGGTCTAGGAGCCCAGCAGGGCTGGGTAGGAGGCATCTGGAGCCCACTGCAGTGAGAGGGACCTGAGTACCTTTGGGACAAGAGGCACCTCACTTGCTGGGGCAGCGGCTAGCTTAAGAATGGAGAGTGTGGACTCCCCTGGTCACTGATGTGAAACAGGGTTCAGTTACATGTGTGTTATGTTATCACAACTTGGTGACTTTGTAGCATCCACTGAGTTTCAAGTTTCTTTAAAATCTGCAAGGTGTGTGTGTATACACAAGTGAGTGATTCTCAGCACAGTTGTGTTCCACTCAGTTAATTTGTTGTATCTCGGGATAATATATTAATTTGTTGGGAATATGCACAGGCATTTGACTCTCAATTGTAGCCCTCCTCAGTTTAAATATCATGTAACAGGCACCTAACCTGTTGCTCAGTGCTTCTGCAGTAGTTTCTCTGGACTGAGAAGCTGAGCCCATCACATCATAGTCTGCCATAGCTGCGGTCCGCAGTTCCCTAGTGGGTTTTCAAGAAGCCCATTTTGATCAGTCAGCTTGCCAGTCAAGTGAATGAGGTCAGTCAAATGCCAGACAGAGGTATGCCTGAAGGCTGCCCCCCAAGCACATCATGCCAGCAGGCAGCCTGGCAGAGCCTTCCCGAGACCTCATAGTCAGCATTGCCCCACCTCCTAGGGATTACTACTCTTCAGGGAGACAAAAAGATACTTCCACTAGAAAGAATGGGACTAATACCTGGAAGAGTATTTGTCATAGAAGAGAAAAGCTCAGTTGTCCCATGGTGCTGATTCACTAATATCCTCTTCTGTAATCAAAAGGCTCAATGGTGGTATGTAAGCTGCCACGCCATGTAGTGTCCTCCCTGTTTTAAGCTCTCGCGGTGTGGCAGCTATATAATAGCATTCATTGCTAAGCATCACTGTACCAGTTTTCTCCCCTCTTGCCTTCTTGCTCAGCCCTTGCTCTGCAGAGGGAATGAATAGAAAAGAGGTGAAGCAATGGTTGGTCTCTAATGAAATGCATGGCACTTGGTGCGGCTGACCTTGATGTCATATATAATGTGAAAGGTGCAGCATATGCTCTAAAATACCAGACTTTGATGTGATTATGTTTCCTTTTATGTAGTCATTAGCCTTGGAGTGTGGTGTGCTGACAAGGACTAAAAGCGGAAGATCCGTTTAGAGATCTGTGCCATACTGTCTCCTCTACAGTGGACATCACGGGTAACCTGGCATTGACTGACACCCCCAGCTCTGCAGCTTAAGTATATTCAGGCCTTTTTCTTCCTCACTTTTGAAACGTTCATCAGACTGAATGTGCGTCACACCTTTCTTGTGCCTGCATTCTGATGCCGTTGAAAAATCAGGATAACATGGATGATTAAATTCTCTGCTCCTGGCTGTTGGTAATCCAGGAAGTAGCCAAAAAAGTCAGCGGGTGAAGGAGAATGCAGTAGGGCCGGAAAATCTCAGGACCCAGTGATTTCATTTCAAAATAATGCAGAGGCGCTGGATTTGCCACAAACCATTTATTTCTCAACATTTCCATCTATATGAGAAAGACACTACAATGTGGAAAACAATGAGATGAGCATGGTTGTATACCTGTCTTCATTTAGTGGATTGTGCCTAAAATGATAATGTAAGCTGAATTAAAAAAACATCAAATATTATGTGTATCTGCAATATTTAAAGAAGATCTGCACTGAGAAGCCTTTGGTAATTAAAATGATTCCCCTATAAATACAAGTAGAATCACCATGATTTAGAGTTAACAGCAGCTTTGCAGGTCCTTGCCTCTAACCTGTTCATTTTAGAGATGAGGAAGCAAAGCCCAGAGATGTCCAGGCCCTTTCTACCCACCTTGTGCCTGTTTGCTAAACAAGAAGTTTTGCAGACGTGAGTTGCAGCATCCTGGATTTTTGCGTGAGATCTCCTTAGAGCAGGACAGGCCTAATCTGTTTGTATATGTGTCATTCACTACGTGGGGGAATTTATAAAACCTAAATGGAATGATTGAACATATGGAGATTTCCTATTTCACCTTCTCCTACGTGTGACTTGGGAGAGTGGAAGATGAGGACGCCTTGTGAAATAAAATTTAGCACTGGGAATAGATCCTATTAGACCCCTGGTTTTGAAAGTGGTAGACCGAGGGAGAGGCACTCAAACAGCAAGCTCACTTGTTTTCATTCCTTTGAGAACATCACTCAGGAAAATTAGCTGTTGGGGTTCTTGTTGGGCAAGGGCGCTCCTTTTTGGGGAGAAGGTGTGCGTGTCTGTGGGTAAGATGGTAGTCAGCATTCAGACACAGATATGACACTGTTGGAGCCGATGGGTGTCTCATTGCCTTGTTTTCCCCAGTGCAATCTGGGGTTCACCACACATTCTATTTCAGGAAGTGGCTGTGGGGCTGCAGCCCAATGCTCCCCCAATCAGTGACTAAGATACCTGAAAGGAGCAGTTGCTTAAATCATGTTCTAAGGGCTTAAGAACCTTGAAGAAGAGTTAGACATAGAGCTGTGGTGTGTCCTGAATGACTAACTGCTGAGTGGGCAGTAAATGGCTGAGGGAGTGCTACTCTGGGAATCTGATTGTGCAATGCCAGTGTTATTAGGCTGGCACCTCATGGTATTTATGGTGTTAAAGACTCATGGGAGTTTGTATTTGTGTGTATACAGTCATGCGACGCTTGAGGATGGGGGTACGTTCTGAGAAATGCATCCTTCGGCAATTTCATTATTGTGTGAACATTGTAGAGTGTACTTACACAAACCTAGATGATACAGCCTACTACCCACCTAAGTATATGGTACTAATCATATGGGACCACTGTCATACCGGCAGTCCAGTGTTGACTGAAATGTCATTACGTGGTGCATGACGGTAATATTGTTTGTGAACTTATGTGGGAATATACTCTCCAGCTTTGCAGTGAGAAACAACATTTAATTTTATAAATAACTAGGAGCAAAGTTTTTCCAAGGAAATGAGGAAACAAAGAGGCCACTAAGCAGAATGCCGTGAATGACCACAATAGCTTTGGGCTCCTGAAGCCTTAAGACCTCATTTGTCCAAGTCAGGGTTGACTCTCAAGCAGAGAACAAGGAGTTCATGAACTTGCCTTCCAGTTTGACATGCCATCCATGCTTGGTGCCAGCTTCTCTGGCCTGGGTATGTGTTTTCATGGGCCCTCTCAGCTGGTGTGAGGAGCTGGAGACTAGAGGTGTCCCCAGGAGCAGAGGCTGTTCTGCCCGCCATGGACAGTCACATAGACTCCTGCTTCCAGGATGCAGCCTCTCTTCTTCAATCACTGCTGCCTTCCCTGGGCCTCAGATACTTGTCACAACAAATGTTGACTGAGTCAGTACCTCCTCTGCGGGGCTCGGGGAACCAGCGATGTGTGTGTGGAGGGCCCTGCCCTCAAGGAGCTTCTAGTTCAGGGCATCACACACCACACAGGTGCATTCATGGGACAAAATACATGATGAGGAGCTTAGGGTGAGTATAGCTCAGAGGATGAGGCAGCAGACCCTATGAGAGGCTAGACGAGGAAGTGTTCACCAAAAGTCAGCATGGGCAGCAGTGACTTCACAGAAGGGTTAGTTGGGACTTCAGCTAAGCCCTTTAGGAAGAGGAGAGGAGAGTGAAGGAAGGCAGTTTACAGCAGTGTGAAGTGGAGGGTCCATGGAGGGCATTGGTGGGCCATATTGCAGTGGTATATGGGGCCAGACTAGAGGCCAGGCTGCCCAGAGGGACACTATGGGTAACAGACAAGGCACTGAGAATCAGGAGACCAATTGTACTTTTGACTTTGCCCTTGGTTGCCTGTGGAACTTTCAATCACTGATTAGTCTCTCTGAACTAAAGTTTCCTTGTTAGAAAAATGCAGGCATTGGTATTAGACTAAAGCATGCTCAAGAAACCTTCTAGGATGGGAACACAGTTGTTGTTAGGACCTGTGGGGGCTTGAGCTGGAAGAGGGCAGATGCACAGTAGTGTTTTAGGAATACCACACTGACAAGAGCCATGCATTGGTCTGGAGGACAAGACTAAGCCTGAGTAAAAGGAGCCCGGGCAGAAAAGTGTGTGAGTATCTAGTCATAAGGGGAGAGTTGATTCCCCTTATGTGATCTCTGAGGGAAAGATTGGAGAGAGAGAAGAGGGCTGGATTTGGCCTCGGAGAATACCCACTTTTACAAGGGAAAGAGGTAGATGCAACCAGTAAAGGAAAGAGAAGTGGAGTAGTTCAAGAGGTAAGAGGAAAGCAAGGAGAGAGCAGGGCTTTAGAAGCCAGGAGGATGAGAGCCCCATGGAGGCGAGGTCAGCCATGGCTACAGAGAGCTTCTGTAGAAGATTGCTTTGCTGCCTTCTCTTTGGACTTCAGCAAAAGCTGGGAGCCTGGGTTTGAAGAGCTCAGCTGCTAAAGGATGAGAACACATCATGAATATTCAATCAATATTTAGTGGGCAACTGAGGGATGAGGGAAGGCGTGTGGGGCCCCAGGGATGACTGCCCAAGCTGTGTGCAAGTGCCCAGTCTCCTGAGGGAGGAAGGCTTTTATCATTCCATTGATGCACACCTTCCAAGTCCTAGCTGCCTGCAGATTCTTTCCTGATCTCCACCCCCTCACCTCCAACCTCTCCTTGTGGTAATCGCACAAAATCAGCACTGGTGCATGAGGGTAACAAGTAAATTTAGGTCGGAAATTTAATCCAGCTCTTCATACTAGGAAAAAGCTTTGGCCAGTCTGAAAGTTAGAAAATGTTTCTCTCCTCCCTTTTGCCTTCATTTCCTCTCCCTCCATGTTTTTTCTTCCTGTGACAGGAGCTTGTCACGGGAAGTGACTGGAAAAACACTGATGCTTCTTCCAGGGATACCCTAGATTTGACATATAATCTGGAACTCTGAGGGTTTTAGTGTTATACATATTAAATTTGATTGCGCCACACTATTAAGTTGATCCATTCTGAGAAATTTTTAATTTTTCCTGAGATGGCAATTGTCACACCAGTGGAAATATGCTAGACGGCTCGTCCCTTGTGAGAACTAATGAGATAATGCTTGTGTCAATGATCAGACAGCCTCACTCAGGAGGTGCTGTATAAATAAGACGTCTAATCACACTCGGAGACAGAACCCACCCATGGCCTGCCTGTGATATTTACCCGATCAAGAAGTACTCATTTCACGTTCTTTAAAAAGCAGAGAAGGATGGGCTTGCCCCAAGGAACTCTTCCTTTCTGTAAAGTTGTTTGATAAAAGTAAAATATTAGTGCACTGACTGTTCTCCTTATTGTAAAGCACTTATAAAACCATTTTCACCTTTTGAGGGTTAAAATTAGAACTGAGTCAGTTATGACATTCCTGGAAGGAAAATGCACCCCTCCCCAATATCATAAGTCTAAATGCAGGATTCAAGTTCTTCAGAGAAAGGAAATAATTAAAGAAGGAGTCTCTCAGAAGAGCTTTCAAGGAGGTAGAATTCAGGGGCGAGTAGCACCTACTGAAAGGGAAAGAAGAAAACTTCTGGAAAACCAGAATAGTGAAGGAAGTCGAGGGAGTGGCCATTTGGCAGGTTTTGAAATTTCAGGGGAACAATAAGCAAGAAATAGAGGGTGGGAGCGATGGGGAGTGGGAGGAGGTGGGAGACACAGAGCGGGATCCAGGCCTGATGCAGAGCCTGCCAGAGAAGGGGTAGGCGTGTAGAGAGAGAGGAAGGGAGGAGTAAGGAAATAACTCTAAAATGAAAAAAAAAGGTAACTTGTGCAAAACTAGAGAGGTGAGCAGCAGTCTACCCGGTAAGAGGCCTTTGTGACTGGAATAAGAAATCTTGGTAGTTGGTTTATTTTGTCTGATTTTGCAGTTAACAGGAAGCATGGTGGGATGCTGGTCTCCAAAGTACCAGACAGACTTGGAGCCAATGAAATAGTGGCACTTGCAGGACACAGAACCACTCCAGTTCTTCTCAGGCTGGATTCATGCAGGGGCCCGTAAACAAGGACGTGACACTGAGGAATGCTGCTGCTTTTCCAACTGCTAAATTGGGGCCAGTGAAAAGCAAGGGCTGTGTTTGTTGGCTTGAATTTCTAGAGACTTTTCTTACTGGGTTATAAAAATGATTTCCTCAAAAAACTTGCAAATGGCAGATGATGAATTAGGAAAGCAGTAATGTCCGCCTGTGGGAGTCATTTCAAAGCTGTCGGCTGTATTGTGCCATCCGTTTGATGGGAGGCCAGTGGAACTTTTGGTGAATGGCTATTGGAGGAGCAGAGAGCCATCACCCCCTCCCAATGAAGCTGGACCTAATTTCTGGGGGGTTCACTCATTAACAAGTCTGATGGTAAGCAGGCTCCCTGAAGAATTTCAGGCTGAGAGTTTTTATAGGCAGAAATGGTTTAAATTATTTGACTCACTCCACTATAGCTTTGACTTGGTGATCAAGCTGATAACCCTAGAAGTTCAGGAGCCATTACTTGACATTCCTATCATTGCCCTCTATCCCCATATGCTTTGGGGTTGCCCCCTTTGTGCATGTGGTTAGGGCCCTGGGGGAGGGGAGGTGTGTTCGTTATGTTTCTCAGCAGTGGACGTTTAGCTGGCTTGTTTCAACATGTGTAAGGGTTAATCAGGTAAATTATAATTGCCGTTGGGAGAGGCAGCCTCGGTGAAGTCTGACACAGCCCTCAGGGTTGCTGGGGAAAGGGTCATTCTTAACAATCCTTAATTATTTTCCTCTCTTGCTCAAAGATGAGTTTTTAATCTAACATCATGGTATCAGACCAGTTAATGAAGTTTACATTCCTGCTCTGTATTTTAGTCCTCTTCAGTCTTGTTTCATTAAAATTCTCAGGCGGCCCTTCCTTTAAAATATAATTAGGCCAAATTAAAAGAAAAAAGGAACAAATTGATTTTGTTGTTGTTGCTTAGTTCCTTGAGACGTTCTACAGTCTTCAGGCATTTTTGTAAATGAAGATGTGAAATGTCACTTGGACTATTTAATCTCGAGGGTGGGAGTGAGGGAACTGTTATATTTGGTTGTGGGGCTAGAATGTCACAGAAAGTACCAGCACATAGTCTCTTAGAGTAATTTTGTCTGTTGTTTTCTTTTTTTTTCCATGGCACCACCTATCCCTTTTCTGTGAAATAGTCAAACCTGTTTTCATTGTATATCTTTTAAAGGTTCAGTAGTCAGATTTTTTCTTTTTAATGTTTGATGCTCTTTTTTATTCCATGAATGACTCAATTGACTACATGTAGGCAGCTACTAAACTTGGCAGTTTGTTGCCATCATCGTGCCCCTGGACAGGAAGTGTTCAGTATAGATATGACTAACCAGTTTCCAGGCTTAAAAATAAAGAGGGGGATTTCTGGACAGAATAGGTCTTTGTCACTCATTCCAGCATGCCTGATAAGTATGAAGCTCAAAGCCAGCTACTTTGCTTTCTCATTTTTTCCAAGCCATCACTTCACCTGACATTTTCTATTACACAGATTGAAACTTATTTTATGGTGTTGGTGTTTTGTGTGTTTTTTTTTTAATTAAATAAGAGGATATTTGAATAGTCGTGAGAATCAGCTAGAGTCAGTATTCTCTTTGTGTTGCCTCTTTTATTGTTAGCTCCTTTAAAAAAAATCACCCTCCTGGGGTAGGTAATGGGGAACTAATCTTCACCTGCCTATGTAGCAGCTGAAACCAAAGGTCGGGAGCATGTGCCTGGACAGCTGTATGTGCTGTGTGACTTGTCTTCTTGAATCTAAGCCTGCTGGAAGTAGCAATTTTTCCCCCCAAAGTCAATTCCAATCAATCTGGTGTTTCTTGCATTTCTTTTGTCAGGTAGCCCCTTAGAAACCTGGGAAGAATTGTATTATTTTGACAGATCCCAGAAGGTTTTTCTGGCATCTTGTTGCCTATGGCTATTGTTTTAGTGCTTTAAAGATAACTTGATGTTTTATTTTTTCTTGCTGTCTCCCTAAACAATGTAATTTCTCAACCCTTAATAAAAATATTTTTGTCTCTCCTTTTTATTCTAAGGAGCGTTTTTTTTTTTTTTGGTCTTAGGGATTTAAGAAGTCTTAACACTACATTTTGAGGGAATGCTGACTTAGACACAGCATTTATTAGATGAGAGTGGCTCTAACAACGAAAAAGGTGTTTCTTTTTCTGAATCCGTAACTCTGTGCAAGTGTTAGTCTCTGAGCTTCTATTTGTTTTTCAAATAAGAAACTGTGCTGGAGAATGATGATTTAAAATACAAAATGCATGCAAATATTTTTAGTTTGGGTTAGGGTAAAGTCAGTAATGATTCTTTGGGACAACTAAGCTTCATTTGCTAAATTTAGAAATAAATCATAAATTTATAAAGAATGGGGTCATGGTTACCATACGTGGGTCAAACCCTATACCTATTCTAGTAGGATGCTTTCAGGGGAGAAAGGAGACTGTTTATACAAGCCAAACTTTCGTTGAATGAAATGATTCCCTGATCTAAAATGTTAATTTCCTTGACCTTTGTAGTGATGAAGACTCTTGCAGTGGTGAGACTCTTCTAGTTTTTATGATAATGGGCACATTGTAGGCAGACAGAAAGTGCTTGATAACCAATGAAATGTGAGGGTAGACATGGTCCAGAGGGTAAAAAATTTTGCAGAATTTAAATCTTTGCTGTTTTCATGAGATTCATGGATCATCCAACATTGATGATGATCCAACACCTGGCATTGATGTCTGGTTTTTAGGTACAGGAGGGCGTTGTAACTCGGTAGGTAGTTGTACCATCCATAGTACCAGCAGTCAGCTAAAACCAAGATGGCCTTTCAGAATGCTGTGCATATGGGGGCATTTAAGAAGGCCTGGTAGGACCTTCTTGCTGGTGCCCTTTGAAGCCATGTGGTTGATATTTAGTGTCCTAGCTGGTGTTTTGAATCACAGGGGTCAGGCCTAAGCTGAGTGCAGAGCCATGGGAGAGCTTTAGCCAGACCAGGTCTGTCCAGGCTGCTGGAGTAGTAACAGGGTAACTTATTACTCTGTTGAAAGGTGATGGAAGCTGGAGAGTTGTCTTTCAAATTTGGGTCAGATGGGCTTTATCGTCAAAAACTCTTCTGGCACATCTTGTGGGCAATGGAAAAGGAAGCTTTTTAGGCAAGCTGTGTGTTTGAAATGCCTGCTTTATTTTTTTTTTCTCTAGCTTTTTTGTTTCTTTTGCCACAAGAGCATCTCTCCGTTTCCATTCCTTGGAGTTGTACATCTGTGGCATTCTTCCTGGGTTTCAGCCACTGGGACGTGCATCACCTCAGAGACACTTATTACTAGTAAGTCTAGTTTAAAATAAAAAGCAGTGCTCACTTCAGCAGCACATATACTGAAATTGGAATGATACAGAGAAGATTGGCATGGCCCCTCCGCAAGGATGACATGCAAATTCAGGGCCAGCCCCGTGCCTGAGTGGTTAAATTTTCACACTCTGCTTTGGCGGCCTGAGGTTCTCTGGTTTGGATCCTGGGTGCAGACCTACACACCACTCATCAAGCCATGCTGTGGCAGCATCCCACATAGAAGAATTAGAATGACTTACAACTAGGATATACAACCATGTACTGGGGCTTTGGGGGGAAAAAAATAGAAGAAGAACATTGACAACAGATGTTCACTCAGGGCCAGTTTTCCTCACCAAAAAAAAAAAGCAAAAGAAAAAAACCACAATTTTTACAAGACAGATTAGAGAAGAGAAAGCTGTTACTTGATTAGGAGACAGAGAAACAGTGGGTGAATCTGAATGTAAAACTCTTTGGGCTGAGTAAAAGAGGGCTTTAAATTTGATTTAATGTTTTTAGTAACTAAAATCCCAGCTTTCATTTGTTAGTTTATTTGTAGAAGATGAGAGATGGACTTTATCAGACTTTGACAGCAAATTAAAGGCCTCAACCCTGCTTAACCATGAACATATGTGCCCTGAAGTTCTATCAAATGATGGGTGATAAAGGCAAGCTGCTGCTCACAATGATATGAATTGTGCCTGAAAAGAAAATCTTGCCTCTAAGACCAAAAGGGTCCAAAGTGCTGGCCTTTTTAGGCTTGGCCACTATTTTGCATTGAGCCCAGAGACAGAAGAATAGCTGTTACTGAGACCTCAACTGACCCAACACCACCCTCCAGCCGGAGTTGCAGGCATCTTCTCAGCTACCCCCTAGGGATTTAAAAATATATATATTAAAATGTTTCAGATTCTCTACCCTCCATCAGAATGCAGTGAGCCATAAGTCAGCTCAAGAAAAGGTGACCCAACCCCTGACCCCTCGATACTTTATTAGATGCCATTAAAACCTTGGAGAAGTGGGAGATTATTAAGGCTACACTTGGACCTGGAATCTTAATCCAAGAATTCTACATTTTTTTGCCTGTATCTAAGATTGTTCTATTTTGTGATAATTCAAATTTAACAGAAGAAAAATATTCATAGATGCTGGACACTTGCTATTCAAGAATTAAACTCCTTTTGATGTTAGCTAGAGTGTAAACATTCATTTAAACATGGTTCTTAAGTTTTGGTGGGGGTAGTACGGTATATGGTTTTATTTTGTTCTATAGGATGTAGTGAAAAAAGATTTTATTTTATTCCTCAACAGGGAAAATATGGCAGAATTCATTTTGGGTATTTGCTATAGAATGTGCCCTGCATTGGAATGTGGGTGGAGTTCCGGCATTTGTGTATTTGTATGTTTCCGGGAAATAAAGGTACAGAGAAGCATTTGTTCGTTGCCTATATAAAGACTAACTGTACAGCTGACTGCTTAAAAATACTGTATGAGACAACATTTCACATCCAACAGTAGCATCTGTTTCCTTCATTCCAAGATTAACAAATGGCATTAAAGATAGATGCTGAAAACATTAAGAGAAAAAGCCCTTCTTTTTGGCAAATCCATTAATTCCCCTCACAGTCCTTTTCCAGGCAGGAGTAGACCGAATAGCATAAATGGAAAATTAACAGGAGGAAACTGTTTGGTTAAGGTAGATTCAATTTTCAGATTTAGAAATGACTCAAATCACACATTCTAAAGACTTGACTCATCTTTTTCCTAGGCAAGTACTCTTTATAATAGACGTTGTCTCACATCTTGGCGATAAAGTTAGTATTATTTGTCTAAGATATCTTCTGCCTTTGAAGCAATGACAATACTAGAAATCACATGAAGAAGAACATTTCAATAACGTAGGTTATCTTTCTCCATAGAACAAATGTTTTAATTGGAGCTTCTGTTATTTATCAAGAACTTAATGTAAAATAACTGCTAGATATGATCAGTAATATTTCCCAAGAAGAAAAATTTGACCATAATCCTTGCTAATCATTTGACTCCATAAAATTATATTCCTAGCCTTATAAGACGAGCATCAACAGGTGATTTGTGCAGATCTTATAAGCCCTCCAGTCTTTTAGAAAATAATCTAGATTCCATAACAGTACCAATTGACCATCATAAATTGTCTCCTAATATATTTTTTAAATGTTGTGTTGGTTAGCACTGCTTTTATTTGCTTATGGAGATCTTTGTCCTATGTGTGTTTACCAAGTTGACCCTGGTAGTGTGAATCAGTTCTTCCTGGGCATGAATGATTCCTGGAGTCATCACAGAAAGTGCTCAACCCCTTTGTCCACTCCAGAGACAAAGCCTAGACCACACCCCTCCCTTCCCAGACTGCTAGGCACACTTATTTCCCTTTAAAAAAAAACTGTCCTAAATAGAGGAGCTCTTACTTAGCACACCAAGAATGACTTCCCAGTAGTAATTGTATTTATTGCTTTATAATACTCCAAAATGTAAGAAAGAGCAAAGAAATGCAGAGTTTTATCCCTGTGCCTTTCACCATTGTGAGCACGTTATGTACTAGGATATGTTTAAGTTCATTTAGAAACTGGTTTGGAATTTTTAAAAGTCACTTCAAAACTCTCCTCACCAGGAATATCAAACAGGCATATGCCAGGAATCTGACGAGATGTAAGTTAATGCCAGGAGTCTTCACCAGAGAAAGATAAGCTACGTGGAAGACCTGTCTCTGTCCTGAGCAGTTTTCAGTCTAGAGGAGCTATCAGACATGCACTTAAGGAAGTACATGTGAGGGGAATGCCACCTCTGGGTTGGGCTCAAGAAGGGCTATCTGTGGCTGAGATACTTGAGGCAGAACTGTTGAGGTGGATGGCATTGGCAGGAAGCTTTGGAAGGGAGGGGCATGTGGTTGTTTCCCAAAGTATGGTACGTGTACCACTGGTGGTGGTACAGGAATGATTTTAGGAGGCCCCAGGCATAGTGTTAAATCATCTTCAGTCACTTTATGAGAAGATTAGTCCCTTTGCAGTTCCCTTGGAGTATTTTGCATCATTCATGGAGAATGTCTGTGTCTGGGGCTGTATGACCTTTGCCTCCTTACTCACATTGACTCACCTTCTTTTATACCATGCAGGTAGACATGGGGCTCATGGCCTTTGGCAGGCAACAATTTCTGGCTAGAAACAAACAATATTGGAAATTTGTTTCATTGAATTAATTTTTATGGTTTAACATTTTTTTAATAATTGTTATGGTTATGATACTTAGGGGAATAGTACCAGTTTCCATTCACACAGTATATATGGTTTCCTTTTAAAATAAATTAATTTTTTAATAAAAATATACTAAGTAACCATAGGGAAGTAAAACACAGGTAGTAAGTAGAAAACAAAGGCAAGTTGTGACGGTGGTTCTCAGAGGACAGGGGTTTAGGATGTTACTCAGGTAGATACAGGATGGCTTTTTGGGTGAAGAAAAGGATTTCAGCAAGGATCTTAGGGTGGAAAATGTAAAGCATTTTGTGAGAAAAGTGAATAAAGAAGTTGATGGAAACCTAGAGATCTGTTGGCTGGTCAGAGCTGGGAAGCCGTCTCGCCCAGCTTGATTGCCAGCTAGGGGAGTGGAGGGCTGTTAGCCCCATGGAATCCCTGCTGGAGCCCCACCCAGGCTCTCTGAAAAGTGATTCAGAGTGGTTTGAGCCCCTGATCGTTTAAGGCAGAGGTGGCTAACTCATATGCCTTGGGTAATTTCCTGGCCCGTAGGCAGGTGGCCAGGTGTTAAATTGGAGAGGGTGAGTTTCTCCCCTCTCCTCCACGAAGTTCATATTTTTCTTGAGAAGCTGGAAATAAGAATTTTTATGTCACTGCTCCCAACTTTTACTTGTTTTTTTACTAATTACAAAAAAATTAAAACGTTATGAAGGCCCATTTTTGAGATGATGAAGATGTTCTAGAATAAGATGATGATGATGGTTGCACAACATTGTACATATAATGAAAATCACTGAATTGTACACTTTTAAAATGGTTACAATGGTGAATTTTATGTTTTAGGAATTTTCTTTAAGAAAAAATTTTTAAAGAATTTTGAAAAGAAAAATATATTATGGGGGCCCAACCAAAACGTGTTACCAGCCAAAAGTTTATAAGCTCTGTTTTGAATGGGGGAATTGCTATTTGCTACTTTTGATAACCCCAACATAAAGCACCTTTCCACAGGGGTGCCAGTGACCAGGAGTTTCTAGGGGTCGCACTGTGACCCTACATTAACCTCAGCCTCTGTTTTCCTGCCTGTGGTCTCCATGGCTTCTTCTATCTCTAAAAATAGGACTGGTGATAGAAATGGTGGGAGGTGGAATGGTGGCCTTAATTCTAGAGCTCTGAGTGAGTGACTGAGAAGACACAGCTACAAAAAGGTAGGGGCTGCCAAAGTATTTTAGAGAAATGATTTATTTTGTTATTTGGCAACTAGTTGTAAAATGATCGGTTATGTTATTTGCCAAAGTTTATTTTACCCAAATGTCTACCATTAGGGAAGTAATCCATCTCCAAGACAGCCAGTTAATATATTTAGGCAAACATTTTTTAGTTCTTACAAGAGAACAACTATAATGGTCTTTTTAGTTATTTTCTCTAACTGAAAAATGAGTTTAATATACCAAATATGTGTCATCAGCATCAAAGGATTATAATTATTTTAGCAAAACTATTTGTCTTCATGGTTTTGGGGGCTTTATTATTTTTAATTCTAAATATAATTTTAAGTTAGCCAATTTCAATAAGGGCAAAATATAAAATCTAAGATTTTACATTATATCCCAGCTTAATCTTTAACTTTTTCTTTCTTAACAAACTAGCAAAGAAAGGTAGAGTTTATGCCTTTTAAAATTTCCATTTTTTTAGAATTAGTCCTAAAAAATATGCCTTCATTGTTTTTTAGGTTTCTTTTTAAAAAAAATATTTTATTGAGGTCAGATTGGTTTATAATATTGTGTAATTTCAGGTTACGTTATTGTATATCAGTTCCTGTGCAGACTACATTGTGCTCACCACCAATAGTCTAGTTTTTATCCATCACATATGTATATGCCCCTTTACCCGTTTTGTCTACCCCCTGCTTCTGCTCTGATAACCACTAATCTGTTCTCTTTATCCATGTGTTTATCTTCCACATATGAGTGAAATCATATGATGTTTGTCTTTCTCTGTCTGGCTTATTTCGCTTAACATAATACCTAAGGTCCATTCAAGTTATTGCAAATGAATAATTTTGTCTTTTTTATGGCTGAGTAGTATTCCATTGTGTGTGTGTGTGTGTGTGTGTGTGTGTGTGTGTGTGTATGTATGTATGTACACACCACATTTTCTTTATCCATTTATCAGTTGATGGGCACTTGGGTTGCTTCCACATCTTGGCTATAGTGAATAATGTTGCGATGAACATAGGGGTGCATGTATCTTTTTGAATTATTGATTTCATGTTCTTTGGATAAATACCCAGTAGTGGAATAGCTGGATCATATGGTATTTCTGTTTTTAATTTTTTGAGAAATCTCCATACTGTTTTCCATAGTGGCTGCACCAGTTTGCATTCCCACCAGCAGTGTATGAGTGTTCTCTTTTCTCCACATTCTCTCCAACATTTGTTATTTTTTGTCTTGTTAATTATAGCCATTCTGACAGATGTAAGGTGATATCTCATTGTAGTTTTGATTTATACTTCCGTAATAATTAGTGATGTTGAACATCTTTTCACACGCCTGTTGGCTATCTATATATCTTCTTTGGAAAAATGTCTGTTCATATCCACTGCCCAAAAAATATGCCTTTTTTGTCTTAACAAAGCAATGTCTATCCTGGGAACAGAATTATTATCTCTGCAGAGTGTGGGTTATTCAGTAATTCTTACCAGTTCCAAATGTTATCAAGAGATGGTTCTTTTGGATGCCTATCTTTAGTTATGAATTGACTCATTTAGAATAAACTTTTTCCAAAGAATTACATTGGACTATTCATTTCTTAGGTAAGAATATTTGAGATGTGATACCTAATTAATAGTATAATTTATTTATAGTCTCTTAGTTTGCTTGTGTCTTATAAAAAACAGTCATTCTCCACTCCTCTCCCCTTATTTTCCTGCCCCTCTAAGATGACCTGGGAATATTTTTAATCCAGCAGGTGTATTTAGAGGATTAATTGAGCATTTATTATGGCAAGGAATAAATAATAAATTGAACCAATCCCAAAGATTTTACTTTCAGGGAAAATGGGAGCAAATAAATATGACTTAAGTCAGTTTGCAGTAAAAATTAGAACCAGGATAGAGCATTTCTGCCTGAGTTAGTCAATGAAAGCTTCACAGAAGAGGTGGTATTTGGGAAGAACCAGGGGGGAATGGATAGGATTTCACCCAAGGCACCCTTGCTTCCTTCACGTTGCTCAAATGTCACCTTTTCAGGAAAGCCTTCCCCAACTCCCCTAGATAAAATAGCAAAGCTTCCTCTCCCCACTAACATCCCCTCTTACTCTTCCCCAACACACACACACACCTTATTTTTCTTCTAACCTCTGTTACTAGTTGACATTTTTATACATGTTTGTTTATGTCTTAGGTCTCCCTCTACTAGAATCTCTGCTTCCTGAGAGCAGGTGCTTTGCCTGGCACACAGTAGGCTCTCAGTAAAAATGTGTTGAGTGAAAGAATGAGTGAATGAATGAATGCTGGGGGGAAGGCTTTTCTGGTACAAGTCCATTTACTGTGTGGAGCTCCAAACTCATAGGGAAAAGCCAAGTTCAGCTTTCTCCAGGATCTTTATAAACTTGGCAAATTTACCACCTCTCTGTGACCTAGTTAATATGTTCTGTAGAAACGAGGGGCAGATTTTGGTGCCCAAATGTAGCTTTGTGAAGTCTGTGACTAAATAACAAGTGTTATGAAAACAAATCATTATTGCCCTTAACCTTCCCTCTACTTCCCTCAGCACACCCTCCTTAGAATCTCACTGGCTGCACATAATTTATGTTTAAATTATTTCTAAAGTCTGTAGGACTCACACACGTGCTCTGCTTTCTGACGTACAAGTACATTGCTGGGCAGAATTTCTAGTTCCTAATGAGCCAATAGGAGTTCTGTGGGTTGGCTCTGCAGTATAGTCACATTTATTTCTGTCAGGAAGGAGTTGTCCACACAAAGGTCTACAGAGCCTGGGAGATGAATGTAAATGTGTGAAGATGGCCAGGCAGGGCCTGTGGTGAACAGGAAAGGGTGGTGGTCTCCTTCTAAAGAGGGCAGCCACGGTCTAGCTCAAGACTGCTGTTGCTATGTGGGAATGGGGGCCCATTTTGGTCAGATCTTATGATAATTGAAAGAAAATCAGAAACACAGATTTCAAGGTTAAATTTCCTGATTTTCTAACATGGACCACTAATTCTAAGAACAGTACAACACGGTGAAGGCCAGATAATGCGGTGTCCAGGTTACAACCTCTGCAAGACATCCTGATCTAAGTAAAACAGCGGGTGATACCTGAGCATGAGGAGCAGAGGAGAAAAGCTTAGACAGAGCGGTAGAAACCACTTCACAGAGAACCTGAGCGCCGTGCTGGAAGTCCCCGGGGGTAAGCAGTGCTGCTTCTTACTGTAAACCTCTGGGTTTTTAGAGTTTTATCCTAGAATTTCAGACTTTCATTGTATCTTGATATTTGGATGAGATAGTTCACTTTAAGGCTCAGCAAATCCTATCTGAGCATTTGCTTCTCTTTAACAGGATCAAGCTTCCAGGACATTGACATGGCTGTAAAATGCTTGACTAGCTTAACATTTTAATACAGTTATTGGGGAAAGGTTTTGACAAGAGTACTGGGAGGTTATGCCAAGATGCATATTTGACAGATGCCCAAGCTGAGGCCAAGAGGTTACTTCTCCTAAAATATTCAAACAGATGAGTTTGGGATATTTGCATGGAAGATTCCAGAACATTTGCTGTGGAGATTGAGTTAACTAAATATGGTCACTTTTCCAAACAAAAGTAGCTGGTTGTGCTGTATGTTTTGGCAAAGGATGGGGGAGAAAAGCAGTAAACCAAAAACAACAAAAAAATGCATGTCTTTTATATAGTTTCCTCTCCTTTAAAAAAAAAGTATTTACATCCCACAGGTAGGGCTATGTTTTTGTCCATGGAGTACAAATAAATTCATTTGTTAAGCTCTAGATACATGAAATTGAATCGATTTCCTGACACATCTTCATGAATTGCTGTAAAAGATATTGACGGGGTCCATGGAGGCAGATTGGAGCACTGGAGTTTAGTTCATTTCATGCTAGCCAGAGGGTACATGTTAGACACTGAAGAATGCAGAGATGAATAGACATGGTACCTTAGTTGTCAAGGATGATAATTAAATGAGGTAAGATGGAATTTACTTCCACAAGGCAGAAAAGTATGTTAGAAAAAGGAGAGATTTATTCTGTCCGTTGGACTTGGAGAGATTATTTCACTATTAGATTTGAACAAGCTTTTTGGAATCGGTGGCATTTAAATGAGCCTTAAAGGATGAGCAGGACTTTTTCAGGCAGGGAGGGAGGGAGAGGATGAGAGTAGATACACAGCTTTTCTTTAGTTTCTGTTCTCTGATGTGTAATACCTGTGCTCCTTTTTTGGTTCAAGCAGTTGCTTTATCTTGGGGAGCAGACAAGCTCTAGGAAGTACAGTTCTGCAGCTGGCTGAAAAACATCATGGTATTTAACACAAAATTCGTAAACAGCAAACACTATCTTAATTTCACTTTTCTTACAGAGCAGCTGTATACTATAGCAGGCAGCAGTGTACTTCAGTTCTGCTACTAATTATATGTCCTTGGACAAGTCACTTGACTTCTGAGACTCAGTTCTCTCGTCTGGCTCCCTCAGGATTCAGTAATAAGAGGACCAAACCATATATCGTAAACATGAAAGTGTTATAGTGAAAATGTTTTGCAAACTCTAGAGTACTACACAAATGACAGTTAGAATTTAGTGTCTGGTTGTCTTTGTTACATGTCCAGGAGCATCTTGATGAGACCAGAAAGGGTGTTTGACCATTGATGCCAGTTTTAGGGGTTGGGTCAGTAACTAAACTGCACCCAGTGTGCTGGATTTTAAATCTCTTCCTGGTTTTCTAAGCACTGCGTGAATATAAATATTCATCAGGAGCCAGGGCCTCTGGCAGGATGGGAGAACAGGAGGTGGAAAGTGTAGAGCATCATGGAGCTTGTTTAGAGGATTTTCCTTTGCATTCTGGCGGAAGGTTGGATTATATCAACAGTGGAAAGGCTTCATGTCTCAAGAAAATATGTAAATAAACACAGCTTAATCGAAAAGTCTTTAAGGAAAACATAACATATCCTAATCCAACATAATAAAGAAGGAAGGGTTCATTTAATTTAAAAAGAAAAGGACTATTTCACTGAA
>NC_060273.1:94144622-94212630 GCF_021613505.1 Equus quagga | reverse complement strand
AGGGAACATTTGGAAACGTTTGGGTACATTTTAGGTTGTCCCAGCTGGGAGAGTGGGGCTACTGGCATCTAGTGGGTAGAGGCCAGAGATGCTGATAATATCCTTTAATGCACAGGACAGCTCTCCACAACAAATAAATATCAGGTTCAAAATATTAATAGTGCTGAAGTTAAAAAACCCTGCTGCGGATCCTCTGTGACCTCCACTCAAAGTGAAGTTATCTCATTAGAAATGTGTAACTGGATTTTATTACAGCATTGTTATTATATCGTATGTACTCTATTATCCTGGTTACTAATGGTTTATATTATGATGTGTTACTTTCCAGCTATGTTGATGGATGTTACAAGAAACTGAGCAGTTCATCACTATATTTATTATAAGAGAGACTAGTAAGCCCAGGTAGAAAAAGTTGTGTGTTTACATTATATTTAACATTGACAATTTTGAAGACATGCCTGCTTTTCTCAAACGAAGAACTTAAATTAGCTTTTATTTATCAAATATAATTCCTGATCATGTGAACTTGAAATATATTAGGGTTAGTGTCTATATTTCTGAGAGTTTTAGGAATACTTAATTTATATAAGCACTTTTTTCTTTAAAGCAATTACATACAATTCTTTAAAAATATCACATATACATAATACACATCCATAGATATACATAAACATATAGACAGGCACAGAGATCTTGTAGCTTTCATTTTAAAATTTTAGCCATGTGTCAGGTACAAGAAGACAAAACTTGAAAGAATATTTGGCTCCAAGTTGTGTCATTGGCAGATTGACTAAGTTAAGGTTGCTTGCTCAGATACCCAAAGTTTTTACTGAGGATTTGTTTACTTGCATACTGTAGGGATTCTTTCAGAGAAGCTATTCTTGGAGTCATTTTGTCTTTTAGATGCTTTTTCATACTAAGCAAAGAATGCATCTGGTCTTCGGGAGGTTTGAGATTCTCTTTTTTCAAGGGTGTCCCTTAAGGTGGACTTATCTAAGTTAAAGTTTCCCCCAAAGTGGCCACTACAAATCCAAATTATCCGAAGGTTCACCCATTTTCCAAAAAGGCACAACCTCCTGGTCCGTAGTAGGTACACATACACAGGCGGCAGGAGTTGGGAAGGAGGTGGGGAAGGAGTTTTAGGACAGGTGGAATCCATATTTGCCTTTAGATTCCCTACGACATGTTATCTATGAGGGGCCCTGTTTCTTAAAAACTGTTCCAAAACACAGGGAATCACATGTTTGTGATTCACAAGAAATAAATTGTTTATGTTCATGAAATAAGATAGCTTTAGTTTCACTTGCGTGGCTTCAATGGTTTGGGCTGCTCAGGAAGTTCTCAGGTTAAGCCTTCATTCTGCATTTAATTTTAACATCAGTAACCTATAGTAAGTAAAAAAAAAATGTCCTGTTCTTTGATTCAATTTTCTTGTATTTATCTTTGTTATTCTTAATATTCCTAAAATTTTTCTGCAGACATTTCCTTTAAATAGATCTATCTTGTTTTGCTTGAAAACATATTACCAAAGTCCGTGATCCAACCATAAAGTCATGAACAAGTTAATGTGGAACAACAAACAACACCTTACTCTAATTCCTAATCATCTCCAAGCCATCATATGAAACAAGAGTCCTTAACGATTCCTACTTGCAGACAGCTATATTTTACATGTCCTTTCAAATTTATTAAATTAACTTCTTGCATTCAAGCATGTAACTTCAGGACAAGCAAAGTTTATTACATACTTTACACGTTGCAGACACTTTTCAGTATTACAATAGAGCACAATTCACACTTGATGCATGGAAATATTAGCTGCAAATATATTCTAAGCAAATCACGTTAAAATCGTTAGCTTGCTTTTGAGATGTATCTGTGAATTTCTTATGAGATTTGCCATAGTCTCATAAAGCAAGTCTATACCATTGGTATATTTGTATCTGCACTTTTGTGTGTTTTTTCTGAGAAGACAAGCTGGTGAAACGATTTCACACTTTAAATTGCATTTCACAGATCTGACATTGTTCCATTTTAAAGTTGCCCATATTTTATCTATGCTTTTTAGTTGACAGCCAGTTCCCTGGTCACTAGTAAAAAATGTCAAAAAGGATGCCAAAAATGTTTGCATGACGGTTTTTTTCTGGTCATTTCAAAGTAAATCTAAGAAAATAAACCAAATCCATGCTTGCTAGTTCTATTTTTTCTGTTTTATTAATAAACATAGTTTATATACAGTAATCACTCTACTTTGAAGAAACAATTAATTTTAGGGACATAGGAGCTTATAAATTTAAATAATGTCCACGTTTGATTAAAATTCGTTTGTAAACAATATCAAGTCAACTAAGCTTACGTGAGAAGAAAAACTAAAGTAATACAAAAAATGATAGGTTGTCTCTTTTTTTGCTCACAACGGCCATCCAAATGTGGGTGAATGGCAACATACATGGAAATATACAAAATATATATCCCGCCTTCCAATAACTGCTGTTTATGAAGCCACTAAAGAATCATCTCTTCCCTACAGAATTTTTGTTTTCCAGTCAGTCTAGTCTTTGTATTTGCTCCAATAAGTCTTACTAGTTACATGATTATACTAAAAAAAGTATAATTATAAAATTATAAATTATAAAAATATTACAAATTATAAAAAAGTATAATTACATGATTATACTAAAAAAAGGAAGGGAAAGAGAATCAAAGGTGATTCTAAGGTTTTAGACTAGATAACTAGCAGAGTGATTATGTTCTTGTTTAAAAGATAGAAAGTGAGAAACAAGCTATATGAAAGAAAATAGGAGCTAAATTTTGGAATGAAGAGACATAACTGTGTTATATTCCTGCATAAATCTGTGCAAAACGTAGCTGTGCACTACAGTTTCAGGGAAGAATTTGAGGCTCCTCTCTATACAACAAGAGCTGAGACTTAATATGTGATCTGCTCACCCAGGGAGAGAGTGTAGAAAAAGAATAGCTATAATTCAAGGAGTTAGCTTCGTGTTTGTGTGCAATTAAGGAATGAGATCTGGAGCCAGCAAGAGGAAAAAAGTGTCCAGAGAAAAAGCTGAAAACAATAACGAAACTGTTATTCATATATAATATTAAACTCTTCTGTTCCTAATGTTCAAAAATAATGCAATTGATTCACTATTAATGAAACGGACACTTTCAGGCTTTTTTTTTATTCTAGTAGTCGTGGGAAATATGTACTCATGTTCACTCATGAGCTACAAGCAAGATTTATTTAAAAAATGGCCCAGATTAGAAGTGAAGATGAAGTTCAGGCTAAGAAATAAACCATCTGGCTTTATTATCCCCAAATCAATTTGGTTCTACAGTTGCTGACTAAATGTTTGATTTAAAGGACTGTGCAGAACAAAGGAGCAACAGACCCTGTGACTGGTCTCAAAGACATTACAAGTTCAATGCCGTAAGGAGACACAATGTCCTGTTGGTCCTATAAGGAGACAAAGCACTGCATTAGAAGGGCTGAAATTAGGGGCATGGAACTTAATTTGCGATTTGAGAAGATGGATGATTCTGTCTTACTTTGTAAGAGGAAGATTTCTTTTAAAAGGAAGAACTAGAACTGAGCGTAAAGGATGTGTGGCCCAAGAATGCAGGGTAATTTAATCACTTCCTATTCATACTGTCGGGAGGGAGGGAGACTCGTCCCAGGGTTATGGCGATGATCAAACACACAACGTGCAATGCTGATGGATGAGATCGACAGCAGTTTATTCTTCACAAATACTCACGACCCAGGGGAGAAAGACACAGCACACCATGAAGGGCCACATGGAGTTTACATTTGGGAACAGAGTGAACAAGCAGGGAATGTGGGAGGCAGGCTTTCAAGATGGTGGGGAGACCTCTGGTTTCTGTGGGAGGATATGGTTGGATATTCTGTGGTTTGGCAGAAAACTGAATCTCGCTTCTTGGGAATAAGTAGAAATTGTGCCTGGACTCTTTGATAAGGAGGTTGTTTGACTATGGGCTGTTATCTGTGGGAACATACTAGAGAGTGAACTTGCAATAAGGCCATTTGAAGCCCTTCGGGTTTCACCAGATGTCAAGGCAGCACATAATACTGGGCCTCAGTTTTAGGCCTTACACCACTATGGAGGAGATAAAACATGGCCACAATGTGGAGATGGGAACATGCACGACATGTGAAGGAAAGACTGAGGCAATGCCATCTGACCCATAATTTAGGAAAACCCATAGAACAATGAAGGAATAGAGTGAGGTGAGGCTATAGAATTCCAGACAGCTTGACCGATGAGTATGAATGTTCTGTCAGTGATTTAACGCCTTGTTCATCTTTAATGTGGAATAAAGTTTCTTCAAACACTTTTAAGCAATTTTGTACCGGTATTCCAGTAAATAGTTGACATCCTAATTACAGTCCATATTAACTGATTGAGTTTGAAAATTTATAAAATCGTGCTCAATTGGGTCTGTGTTAGTATACTTCATCTAAGCACCTCTTCCTTACATAATTTCAAAATACTAAATATAAATTAGATTATTCATTCAATTGATATGAATTTATGAGTTTGTTGCACATAACAACTGTATAGCTCAAATTAAATATTGTAATATAAAATTAGCCTATCAGATATTCTAATTTAAAGAAAAACAATTGACTGCATTATCTAGATGGATTTATAATGCTGTTCTTACCAAAAATAAAATTAAATTAGCTGTAAATTTTATTTGATTTTCTTTGTCTAAAATTGTGAGGCAGGAACCAATTTCTTTTGCAAAAAGACTATATTGGGTTGCAATCAACTTTTAGGAATGATCTTTACTAAGAAAAAAAATATATATATATATAGCATTACCACAATTGGTGTTTCTGTGACAGCTGTGAAGATGAACAAAATCCTCACAGCTTTCCTGTACTGGAGCATGCCTCCTCTTGATTGATTCCAGGGGTGAGATGATATTACCGATTTCTGTCAGATGTCCCAGCAAACATTTCTGAGCATTGAAGTGCCTGTCCTTCTATCCAGGCCCATCTGGAGAGCCAGTAGGAAAGAGCAAGACCAAACCAGGTGAGGAGAGCAGAATGTTTGAGGCTCCTAAGTGAACAGAAGGAGACTTGCCTCGTCATTTAGCTACAGCAGCAAGCCAGGCCCTGTCAGTCTAGGAAGAGAGTCCCATCCCACAGAAGCAGAGCTATAAACTCCCTGCCACTCTCAGTAATCGCAGGAGTAAGTGGTTGAGAGGCTGCCACTTAATCTGTCAGACATCACCACCTGTTATTTACCTAATGCCAAAGGCACTCTCTAATCCATATCTTTAAAAGCCCTCAAGGGCTGGTTTACAGTGACTGGAGAGCCAAATTTATTCTATCAGTAAAAGCCCCTGGGCACCTGGAAAGTATCTTTGGAAAAGCATGAAGGACTCCCAGGAGCTAGCAGTTTCATTGCAAAGGTAGAATTCGAGTGAATTCCAGAATTTGTTTTTTCTGTTAATATGATGATATGATCATCATCTGTAATCTACATTTAATCAGTGTACAGTTTTGCTACTACATTTCTCATTAAAAATGGTACCCTGTGTGCAGTATGTATTCCAACTTTGTCTTTTGCACTGAATAGAAAGTCTCAATACCCATGCTCCACAAGCATAAAAAAAAAAAACCTCTGAAGATTCTTGTTTTTAAAATTCTCCATATATTTAATAAAATATTTCCCATGTGTTGTAAATTATATTTTCAAACACTTTCCAGTCGAGAGACCCATATCAAAACAGTGAAATCGCTCTGTAGAAGCCGGTTCCCTAACATAACTCTAAACACCATCTTAATGCTCACAGATAAAACCCTCAGATACTCAGGCTTTTAGGCTTGGTATTAAAGACTCCCTTTTGTCTCTGAATAAATAAGAAACATATGTTTCTTTTTACAAAAGGCATATGTCAGCAAGAAATTCATTTTACATATTCATATTATTGCCTCCTGGCCTCATCTTTGGCCAATGCCAGTTAATTCTATCCATATACTCAGCTGAGAATCTGCATTACATTCATTTTTTACTTGATTCTAATTTACTGGTCACAGAGAATAATGGCAAAATTTAATAACTATCACACTATCCACTTACAAGACATTACTTCTTTCTTTATGCAGTAGAGAGTATTTGCTTAAAAAGAAAACTTTGTATTTAAAAGAACAGACTAAAGCAGATTTACATATGGGAGAGTTCATGGGCTCTGCCTCTTACATAATCATATTATCACTTCCTGGCCTCATCTTTGGCCAATGTCAGTTGAGAATTTGTGGTACAGGGAGAGCTAGATTTGGACAGAGGGACTTTGGAGAAGAAAAATCTCTAATAAATTTTATGCTTATTCCTGCACAATGTGTGACGGTACACCCTCTCCGATTTCCCTTTGAAACTTTCAGTAAAGGCAATACTAAAGACCTTTTTCCATTAATATTATGTATTAGGTATCTTTGAGAAATATCCTTAAATAAAATAACTACAAGCCTGGATAAAATATCAAAAGTATTTTTTACAAAGCATAATTGAATTGGGGGCAACTAAGAGAAATACTGGAGTGCTGAAACCATGAGCAAATAGAAATCCCAAGAAAGTAGAGCAAGTGGCATTCATTCCAGAGAACCTAGGATCTGGACTTAGTAGGACTAAAATTTCATCAGGAATTAGGAAACAAACTGCAATACACCCAAGAAAATTTATCAGAGCAAGGAATTTACCATGAAGCACAGATCTACAGTGATGACTACTTCATTGAGTGAAATAAAAGCCTAATTCATAGTTAGTGGACATATTTAATTGTCCCAGACCTGGCTCCAGGAGAGCACAATAACAACAACAAAAAATGCCTTGCCTGAGAAAATGCAACTACAATTTACTCTCGTTCCTGTTAAGGCTAGAATTCATTTCATATATACCAAAAACAAACAAGCCAAAACAGAACAGCAAAAGCAAAAACAGAAGGGATGGAACAACTTCAATTGGTGTATCTTGGTAGTGTCCCTACGTAGTTTGCAGGGATGCAAATCATATTTGGAGAAATGGACCCTAAATCCTAAAATAATTCCCACAGATTATGTTCTTGAAAAGATAAGTTCTGACCACGAGTGAGCTCAGAAACTGTCAAAAATTAATAAAGACACAAAAAAACCAGCTTATTGACAGAATATTAGCAAAACAAATATCAGAGTTTTACATAGGAAACTGCATATATTGAAATTACTGCATATGAAATATTCTAAAAGGCTTTTAAATATGTCAAAAGAAATAAAAGATTCAGAATGCTTCATAAATGAGCAAGCACCAAAAATAAGCAGTTCAATTTGAGAAAGAACCCAGTAGAACTTGTAAAAATTAAATTTGTAAAATTAAATTAGAAATCCAGTGAACTAGAAAGTAGCCGAGGATAAATGACTAAGAATATTCATGAATTGGTTGACAAAGCTAAAGAAATTATCCAGATATAAGCACAAAGAGAGATGAAAACTAATAAGAGAGGTAGTAGACATTCTAATATATGTCTAATCAGGTCAGAAGAGAAAATAAAAGGAATGTAAAAGAGGCAACATTTAGAATGATAATGCCTGAAATATGCTAGAATTGCTGAAAGACACCCAGCTGAGGAAATTTACTACCAGCGTATCTCAGCTAAAAGAGCTTTCAAATTTGTTCTTCACGAAGCAAGGAAATCATCTGATAAAGAAGTTCTGAGATACAAGAAGGAAATGTGAGCCAAGGTACTATATCCAAGCAAACTCTGATTGTATAAGATATTAAAAATGCAAGATAGAAATAAAGTATAAAACATAAACATTGCTAGATATAACTCAAATACGGATAAAAGAAAACAAGCGAGTAGCCAGAGTTAAAGCTTCCGTAGGGCCTTATACATTTTGAGAAGAGTATAAATATGTTGACCAAACTTAGACACGATTAAATGTCTAACTTTGAATACTAAATTAAAATGCATATTTAAATTCCAAGGACAACAGCTAAAGTGATAGACATAGAATGTAAAACTCCCAAACCAATATAGATGGAAAGGAAGAGTGAGAAAAAATAAATTGAAAAGAAGTGCCGCCTTCCAATAAGAAAAGCAAAAGGAAAACTAGGCAGTGATAAAAATAATTAGAAAAAGTAGTTCTGAATAGTAACAGTGTTGATTTTTTGTTCTCCAATTTTATGCCTTTTATTTCTTTTCCTAGTCTTGTTGCACTGTCTATGCTCTTCACTGTGATTTTGAACAAAGGTGCTCACAGAAGGCATCCTTTCATTTGCCTTATTTTCAAGGGAATGCTTTTAATATATCACAAAAGCACAGAGTAAGCATTTGTAGATACCTTATGTTGGATTGGAGAGATGTTCTTCTGTGGCTAGTTTTAAAAATAAATGTAGAAAAAGTTTTTTTCAGAGTATGTATGATTTATTTCCTTTAATCTGTTAATGTGGCTGGTTATATTATTACATCATACACTGCTGAAAATACATGAACTGGCTGCACACATGAAAATAAATAAATCTCAAAAAGTTAATTTTTCATGAAAAAAACAATTTGCGTATCTATAATATGATCCCATTTATAAAACATCTAAAATATACAAAACAAAATAATATGTTTTTTAGGGTTAAATTTATGTCTAGCAAAATGTAATTTTGAAAAGCAAGGAAATGATAAAAATGGAACTAAATAGTGGTTACTTAGATAACACACAGCCAGCTTCAACAGTATTTGTAATATTCTCTTTTTATGTTTGCTTTATTATTTTTATAGTATATCCATAAGTGTGTATATAGATATTTATATATATAGACAGACATAAATATACTCACATTATATATATTCTTTAATAATAATTAAATAGTCAATTAGTCTTTTAGTAAAAACATATTTATGAAAAACCAGCCTTTAAACTACACTGCAAATAAAAACAATAGAAATTGGAAAATAAAGTGAGTTTCTTCTGCTTTACAAATATTAACATAATAATTTTAAATGGAAAACAGCTAAACTTTATTCAGAACGTAATATGTACCACATTCAGTACTGAGTGATCTATTTCTATTACCTCCTTTAGAACTTATAACAATTCGATAACATATATACGATTTTACCACCATTTCACAAATGAGGACACTCATAGTTACAGATTCACTAATTTATGCAGATGTCTCAGGCCCAGGGTTTGCATCCATGCAATTAGCCACTAATCTGTACTGAATCACTCACACACACACACTTACACACACATGGATTCTTTCTTTCTCTCAAACACATACAGCTACACACATTCATAGACATAGAACATCTGTATAGGCTGAACATTCATGTTCTTTCAATTAAGTATTAATTTAAACCATGTTAAGCCATGGAACCCAAATGAAAAGTGTATTAACAATACTTTTTCTGGGACTTTAGCCAGAATGTGATGTAAAAATAGTATTATTAGAGCCTGAATTAACTGTTTAAGGAAGGACAAACCTTTGCAGATATAGAAAGTTTTTTACCAACAGCTATTCTTAAATCCAATAATTTAAACACAATAAAGAAAAAAATCCTCACAAGAAATATATGATTTTGGGGCCGGCCCGGTGGCGCAGCAGTTAAGTTCGCATGTTCCGCTTCTTGGCTGTCCGGGGTTCACCGGTTGGGATCCCAGGTGCGGACATGGCACCACTTGGCAAAAGCCATGCTGTGGTAGGCGTCCCACATATAAAGTAGAGGAAGATGGGCATGGATGTTAGCTCAGGGCCAGTCTTCCTCAGCAAAAAGAGGAGGATTGGCAGTAGTTAGCTCAGGGCTGATCTTCCTCACAAAAAAAAAAAAGCAAAGAAATATATCATTTTGTATTTGAGATCCACAATTAGACAACATGTGTCTTTACTTGAATAATCCTACTATGGCAGCATATGAGATGCAACATCTAAACTCATCATTGCCCTTAGTTTCCAAATGGACACAATTTTCTCTGAAATAATCCGAGTGAAAACTCTCATATATAGAATGGCTTTGTGAACTTCCTAATCCTTACTTATTTGCTCTAAGTGACATTTGAATCTATCTTACGTAGAAAATTTAGCCCCAGGAAATATCATGAACAATTTGTTCCATATAATATTTGAAAATTTCCCTCCCACGCCTTAGCTTCATTATCACAAATCATTCTCCATGTTAAAAACTCATGTTTTACTCCGTAGCCAAAGTCTACAGCTTCTTGCTCATCTCTGTATTTAATTCAGCCAACGATTGAGGACAGCATTGGTTTTCAATATGGAATAGGTCTATACAATCCTGCAGAAGATTGAGTTATGCCAGTGAAAGTGGTTTTTAAAAATTTTATAACAGTAGTTGCATCACATTTTTACAACAGATTCTTTTATATTTCTCCCCTTTTAGAGCATGTAATTTGTTCACTTTCGTTGTTGTTTAGATCAGATATAACTATAGCCTGAAAACTTGGATAATCTTGCAAACAGCTTTGGAATTAGTACAGATTAAATGGATAACAAATTAATAATCTAATCTGTAAAGACTATTTAATTGTCTTCCAGAGCTGATGTTATCCTTTTGTGTTTGAACAATCGATAGTATAGTGAAATCCATGAATTCATATCCCATAATGTAAATGCAAATTTAGAATACTCATCCCACAACCTCAAAATTTGAAAATTAACATAAATATGGAAAAGAAAAATAAACCAGAACAATGTTTGTAACGTGTAACTTTAGTCATATTATTACAAATGGAAAAGTAACTACCCTCTTTTTACTCCCTCTTCATCATAATTCATAGTAGTATTGTATAACGATCACAGAATTTTAAATTTACTTAGGTGATAATATACTTGTTTTCCAATTTTTATTATTCTTTTACTTTCAGCTTTTTTAAAAGGAGAAAAAATATAAAAGAAAAATAATTTCTTATAAAAACTAATTTCAAACAAAAATATAGAAATCTCTTTTATTTAAAATATTTATCAGTTACATAAAGGTCATCTTTTATTTCCTAAAAAATTATTATTTAAAATTATTAACATTAAAGTAAAGATCTCTGAAAATGATGGGAGAACATTAATCAACTCTTTTTTAAGCTTTATCAAGGTATATTTTAGGTACACATAGTGTACCTATTTGGAGTATGCAATTCAATGATTTTTAGTAAATTTATGGAGCTGTGCAATGTCATCAAAATCCATCTTTAGAACGTTCTCCTTAGCCCAAAAGGATCACTCGCGGCCACAGATAGTCATTCTCCATTTCCGTATCCAGACTCAGGAAACCACAGTCTACTATTTCTTTCTCTACATTTGCTCTTTTTTGGACATTTAGTATAAATACAATTTATAAAATATTTGATCTTTGTGATTGGCTTCTTTCGCTTAACATAATGTGTTCAAAATTCATTTATGTATAGCGTACATCAGCACTTCATTCTATTTATTGTCATATAATATTCCATCTTATGGATATAACACAAATTGTGTATCCATTTACCAGTTAATAGACATTTGGATTCTTTCCATTTTTTCAGATTTTTAAACATTTTCTGGATACTTATATACATCTGTCAATGGTGTTCATAAATTCTGCTGTGATGTTCTGCCTTTCTACACAGAAAAGGGCATTTAATAGGACTATGAATTTATATATAAAACTGTCGAATGGAATCCTCTAGACTACAGCATGGCTGTCAAGGTTGGCTGTATGTTAGAATCACATAATAAACCATGAAAACCTGGAGCCTGAAACCAACCTCCCCAAATTTTAATTTAATTGGTTTAAGGTGCAGCCCAGGCACCAGAATTTTATTCAAATGCCCGAGGTGACCTGAATTTTCTGTCAAGTTTGGCAGCCATTATCATATAATTAGGCCCTTTTACTTCACCGTTGCTTTGACTTAATGGATAAAAATCTCTTCAGAATGTAGATTGCGGTACTCCCAGTCTCTTTTACATGTGTGGGTAGGAGTGGAAGGATTGGTTAGACGAAGAAAAGCTTGAGGTCAAACAAGGGGCAGGAAAATACCAAGTTCTCCATCTACCAGTTATATAGCATATTTAGTGCCTTGTGTGGATTTCTTTGAGGAAGAAAATAACCTATTTCATTGATGTAGATCAGACTCATAATGAACACAGCTGAAAGCAAAGGACTTTTAACTAACTAAATCTACTTATTTATTTTCCGCAAGAGGAAACAAAGAGATTTACAGAGTAAAGGTCTTTGAATTTCTCCTTAATGGACTTCATAGAAAAAACCTTTTTAAATCTTATATTTGACTCTTTATTATATTGCAGACCTCAATTTAAATGACATCTCTTGGGATAAACTTTCTGACCTTCCAGTATGAAGGAATTGTCTAGTCTCTGTCACATTACCCTATTTTTAAAATTTCCTATATAACTTAATTCTATCTGTTTTGTGTGTGTGTGTGTGTGTGTGTGTGTGAGAGAGAGAGAGAGAGAGAGAGAGAGAGAAAGAGAGGCAGATTGGCCCTGAGCTAACATCTGTGCCCATCTTTCTCTCTTTTGTTTATGGGAGGCCACCACAGCATGGCTTGGTGAGTGATGTGTAGGCTTGCACCTGGGATCCGAACCTGCAAACCCTGGGCCGCCAAAGCAGAGTGTATGAACTTAACCACTACGGCACTGTGTCGGCCCCTCTACCTGATTTTTTTAAAGTCATTTATATGGTTATGGTGTTCCTCTATCTTCCGAAATATAAGCTACAAGAGATAAAGGGAACTTTCTGTGTTAAACATCACTATTTCCTCAATGCTGAATGAGCATATACATAACCAGTTCTTACTACCTGTGAGAGTGCATAAGAAACTATTGGTTTATTCCATGGTTGTCCTATTTCAGAGTAGAATAGATGTTGCTTAGAATATAATTTTATCACTACTTTTATGTATTTTCTTGGAAATACAAACTCTGGCTTTGTTGCTTATGCAAAAATTCATTTGCCATAAATCATTGCTGAGGGGCTGTTATCAAGATCTCACATCTACTGAAAAAGCCTTTTTAACAGGAAAAACAAATACCTCTGGCCATTCAGTCCAATAACTTGGCATCTTTTCCTGCTTTTCTCTTGTTTCCAATGGCTTAGTACACACTTAAAATTCTCCAGTCATCTGCACAGTACTACTTGGAAGAGAAAACTGAAGACAAGCTACATTGGAAGTTATTGGGCATCTGAATGTTCAAATATTTAGACCTAGAACTCTAATTTTAGTTAGAAAATATTTTAAAGGGCAGAAATTTTAAAAAAATCCATAGGACAATAATATTAATAACAGTAATTACCTGTATAATGTTTACTCTCAACTAGGATCTCTTCAAAGGGCTTTATAAACATTAGCTTATTTTAATATCAAAACTACCCTATGAAGTTGGTACTAGGTTATCTGCATTTTAGAGATAAAGAAGCTGAAGCACAGAGAAGAAGTATAATTCACCCAAAGTTAAACAATTAATTAGTGTCTAAGACCATCTGAATCCGGGATTTGTGGTTTTAGCAGAATAGAAGAGACATGATGGAAGACCTTCATCCAGTTACACATACAAACATCATAACAACTTGTGATATCCTGCTTAGGGCAACATCCAGTATTAGTCATTCCCTTGCCTTAAAATTGTAATGTATTTGTTCAAATAAAAATATACACATTGTCATAATGATCACATTATTTTAAATTAATTTATGTAAGAAGTATTACAATCAACTTGAATTAAAGTACTAGGAACATTTTATTAAAGGATATATAAAGTGAAAACATATATAAAATAACACTAAACAGAATAGCAAATCTAGCAGGATCCTTGAGATGTTGTATAATATTAACACTGAAATTCTGGTAGTAGGACAAAAAAGAAATGTTACTAATTTGCATTATTCATGTAGGCATAGCAGACTATATTTAGCTAGTCATCCTCATATCTTCCTGAAAATTTGAATAGCATATTCAGAAAGAAGGTATTTGGGGCAGAATTAAAATAAAATAAGGTTCCGTCTTTCAGGTTTGTTATAGTATTAAAACCCTAAAAGGTAATCTGACAATGCATATAGACAGATAACTCTTATAGAAATATGCATATGCATATTCTTCTTCACATATACCAGCAAAACAACATTTCCATCAATGACAGGCACATATACAGCAGTAGTCCCATGTAGCCTGGATGTGCAGTAGGGTGTACCATCTAGGTTTGTGGAAGTACACACTGATCTTTGCACAATGACAAAATCATCTAAGGACACATTTCTCAGAACATATCCCTGTTGTTAAGCAATGTATGATTCTATATACATAGATATATATGTATTATATGAAATGTTCAGTGCTAATTAAAACAATGTGATACAACTTTACACAAACTTGTAAAAAGTTCAAAATAACAATACTAAATGTTTGGCCTCTCAGTATTAACTATGTTAGATTGAACATACATGCTTTTTTCCTATCCCTAAGATTTCCCTAGAGTTATTGAAAAAAAATGAAAAAGCTATAAACCATGCAAATCAAGAAAAAAGAGAGAGACTACTAGTGAGAAAAAAATAATTCAACATACGTTTTGGCAAGATCCAAGGCTCTTAGAGCCCTGTTACTGATTTAGTTTGCTGGAGGAATTAGCATTTCAATGTTTTACAGGAGAGTTTGATATGAAAGAGAGGTTCAGGAACGGTGGCACTAAACACTGTGAAGTGTGGAGATTAGGAGGAGGGGGAGAAACAGTGGGAGGGTGCACGTGTGCATACAAAAGATGACCCCCCCCTCCCCAAGCTTAGAATATTAGCATATAACTATCTCCTGTTAGAGTAAAATTCATTGGACGTTCACTTTGTTATATACTACCATGTGGGTGAATTGATTTAATCCTCAAAAAAAAAAAAATGTTAGGTACTAATTTTACCCCCATATGAAGAAACACTAGGAGGTTAACAAACTTGTTCAAGATTCCCAGATAAAGAATGACATGTGAACAGGGATTCAAACCCATGTGGTCACACCTAGGGGGCCCTCTCTAAACCCCTACGATAGATTTGTTGCCTTTCATTCCTATGCAGTAGAAAAATCAGATATTTATTTTCTTGAGAGATTAAAAAGATGAGAACCCAGGCACAATGTGTGCAAGTGACTGGGATGGAAAGAAAAGGATAATGTTTACACTAAAACAAATGAAATAGCCCAACAGCTCCCTTGCTGGTGAGAGGATGGTGGACAAGGGGGAAGAGAAGGAGTTCGTGAGACGTAAATCAACAAAGCATTGAGAATAACACAACTCTTGTGAACTAAGTATAAGAAAATCAGTAGTTTCTTTATAAAAGAAGCCAATTTCAAGGTTTCAATAATTTGGGATGATTTTAGAGCAATAGCAATTCCCATACATAAAACGAGCCTCCGCCTTAATGGAAGAGGTCAACACCTGAAATTACAGCCAAAAATTTACCCTTGAATTGCAATTAAATAGATTCAGAGACATTTGATTATTGAAACTTTCTAGAAATTAGGAAACATGATAAAATTTAATCATGCTGTATATGTTAGCTGGAACTATAGAGTAGTAATGAATATAAAAATTATAGAAATATTACAAGAAAAATATTTTCAAATCTGGACAAAATAAGACATTTTTAGGATAGCAACATTCCCCTAAGGCTAATAACCAAATCCAACAGATATAAAAAACAACAACAAAACAAAAATAACCATTTTGACATTATGTCACAAGGGCTTGAAAAAACTATAAATCACAACTGACCCTGGTTTGCTTCCCAAAAAAATTGCCTCTTCCAGTGGTCAACTTCAGGAATCTGCCAATTATAAATTTGCGATGACAATAAATCCTTCGGCCTCTTTAAGGATAATGTAAAGTGAGAATACGATGCCACACAAAATATTATCACAGTAAGAAAATTTATGAAAAGTGCTTGGCAGAGAATCTAGTACATAGCAAACTCTCAGTAAATACTACTTTCATTTCCTTTACTAAATATTCTTGTTACCAAATGCAGTTGCTCCAACACGTGATTTTTTTCTTGATTTCTCAAAAGTCCAAATCTTCTCTCTTCTTTCAAATAACTTAAATCCAGATTAGAATAAATTAAACAGTGGGACACTTAGGATCATTTTAAGGCCACAACTGAATTTAAAAGCCTATTCTATACAAACTTTAACCACAAGTGAAATCCATTACGGAATTGCTATCTGAGATTATAGAAAAAAATTACACGGTATAGAAAATACACACACATATATATGTGCATACATATAGTAGAAATAATAAATATAGTATAGAAAAATCCTTTTTTAGAAAAAAATTGATAGTCTGAAGTAGAAAATCCCCTTTACTGGAACATATCTTTGAGCCAAAATTTTATCATTTATAAAATAAGGGGATTCTACTCTACTACTAATAAAACTTCCAGTTTCAAAACTGGATTTTAGATTAACAGCTATTGTCTAAGTATGTGTTGCAGTAGAGTCTCTTAAACTCTGCTGGTGTGAATATAAATTGCTCAAACCATTTCAGAAATCAATTTGGCATTACCACGTAAAGTTGAAGATGCACATATACTATAACTCAGCAATCCATAGCCTAGAGAAACTCTTCTAGATGTGAATTTAGAGACTTGCATGAGAATGCTTATATTAGCAATACACTATATCCCAAAGTTAAAAACAACCCAATTCACCATAAGGAGAGCAATGGCTAAATAGTTTGCATAGAGGATTGCAAGTAAATGAGTGACAGTTGGACACATCAACATAGATGTATCTCAAAAACATAACATTTAAAGAAGAAACAAGTCACATATAGCCTGATCCTATTGCAATAAAGATAGAAAAATGAAGGGTACACATAAATGTGATAAACTATAACCAATACCAAAGAATAATTAATACGGAATTTTTAAAAAATTGTAACTATGGGGTGGAGGGAAGGGGAAGTGATTGAAGTGATTGATCAAGAGTGCTCAGGAGGGCTCTTAACTTGTTTCTTGTTTTTTGTTTTTTTAAACATTTTATTTTTCATTTTCCTCCCAAAGCCCCCTGGGTACATAGTTGTGTATTTTTAGTTGTGGGTCCTTCTAGTTGTGGCACACGGGATGCCGACTCAGCATGGCTTGATGAGCAGTGCTGTGTCCACACCCAGGATTCGAACTGGCGAAACCCTGGGCCTCCGAAGCAGAGCGCATGAACCGAACCACTTGGCAACAGGGCTGGCCCCTTAACTTATGTTTCTTAAACTGGATGTCAGATACAGAGGACATTATTACATTGTTCCTAAATGATCCCTAAATGTTGTTTACACCCTGTTGTATGTAATTATGTATGTATTATTTTTTAAAGTTTGAAAATTCATATCTCTAAGATGGCTAAATTATTGCTGTCATCTCTGCTGAATGCAGAAGTCTTGTGAAAGCACATGGTTGATTGACATTTGCAGAATCATCATTAGCCTTGTAAATGATGAGGGTAGAGTCATCTCCAATTTTCACTCTGTTGAGACTGCAAAAGATTCACAAGCCCTTCCCCTGGCTTTATTTTTGCCTTTGGCCTTGAAGGCAATCAGAATGACACTAAATCTCTTCACCACTGGTTTAAAGTACTTCTAAATTCACGTTGATAATAATTAATCATCTTTGTTTACCTAAGGTGCTTATCTGCCAGTGCCTGGGTGCTCTTGAGGTAGCTCATGTTCCACATATGTGCTGCTCCAGAATCAGAATACACAGAGACAACGAGCCCCCAACTTACATGTAACATGTATCGAATAAATATTTGCTTTTTATGGGTCACTAAGATGTGTAGATTGTTTATCAAAACAAGCAAACAAAAATTTCCATGTCCCATCATAGTAGTATTTGTACTTATTGACCTGAAACTTCCTGGACCTCATGACTGGGCTTTAAATATGCGGGCTCCTCACATCCTTATTTCATCTAAACATGCCCTTCTGGCAGCACGCACCATGCCAGAGTGTTTCGAAAGCTATCAAACTGCCTCTTTTGTAAAACATTCTTCAAATTTATTGGGTTATTGTTTCATTGATCCAGCATTCTAAACAGAACATAGGGATTAATGGCTGAAAAAGACTTAGTTAACTTCTCAAAACATAACTGCACTTCTAAGAAGGCTTTCATTTACTTGTTATAAAAGAGTGAATTTGTGGGCTGGTAGGTGTGAAGGTAGTGGAGGCTGTGGGACCTTCAGATTATTTATTTGAGTAAATTCCGATGTCTGCATATTAAAGCATTTTCAAAAAAAAGGTAAAATTTTTTATTTGAAAGTATTTTAGTATAATTTAAATAAGGAGTAATAAAGTAACATTTATTTTGTCTCATTTAAAAATATATGTATATTTTGAAAATCAAAATTGTCAAGTAAACATCGTAATGCATTTCAGGTTATGATATAATCATATAACTACGCCACTGTGTTTTTTAGTGCACGGAAGTTGAAAAGAGGGATCTTTTACTCTCAAATTCTTTAGTCTCTTAGCATAGACCCAAGATATGGAAGACGGGATAAGTTTATATTTATGGCTATCTTCACATCAGAAAAAGCTTCTTATTTCTTTCATGATCGTTCTACGTGTGATTCTTTTCTGAAGTTATTAACACAGTTTAACCTCAGACTAATTGATTCATTCTTCTGACATACTCATAGAAGTTCTGTCAATTTAGCAAGCTTAGCCCTGAAAAGAAAAAATAAATGCTGAAAATCACACTGAAACCTCCACTATCCATGGTCAAGTTCTTAATGAGCTCCTGGATATTTTTATCCCGGAGAGTTGTCAGGTGGATGCCAGCCAACAGCGGGCAAAGCACAAAGGAATTTGGAAATACCTGCTCAGATACAACCTAATCTATTACTCTTGACCTTGTCAGAAAATGTCTTTCATAATGCTCTTAAGAAACAGCCCAGATTATGTAAAATACATGTAAAGCAAATCACTTTCCTCTCGTGTATTATACAATCTTAGTACAAATGTGAAAATATTTGACAAAATGCCATTGAGCACTGTTTTATATTTTAAATTTTTTGAATGTCATCCTTGAACGAGTCTGCACATCCTATGCTCTTTCCTGACTCCGGGGATCTTAAATCCATGTCTTCAGATTATTTTTTACGCAGTATGATAAAATTTAACTGACACAATACTGTAAACCCCTAAAATGAAACACAGAAATTCAGGTAAGTTAAAAATCATAAAATATAATCCTTTCTGAAAATTTGTAACTTCGTAACTTTTTAATGTGAAATAATTTCAGACTTAGAGAAAACAAAAAAATTCCATGTATTCCTTGCTCTGATTCTTCAAACGGTAACATTTTATCCCAATACCACATTTACTTTTCCATTTCCTCTTTCCCCTCACCTCTCTCTCTCGTTAATCATTCTTGAAATTAGCCAATTTCATTAATCTTTTCAAAGAGCAGCCAAATATTTGGTGTCATTATAGTTCTGTACTGTTTCTTTGATATCTTTTTCATTATCTTTCTCTGGCCTTTGGATCTTTTGTTTTGTTCTTTTTCTAATTTCTTAACATGGATACTCAGCTCGTGAGTTTTCACCCTCTCTTTTATGTTAATACAAGCAATTAAGGTCGTATATTTCTCTCTATTAACTACTTTAGATAATTTTGATTTTATATCTTTATGTTTATTCAGTTTTACTTATTTACTTATTTGTATTATTTTCTTATTCCATTGATCACATAATGTGTGTTTTTGATTTTTCCAGCCTCTTCCCTAGTGTACTGTGACTTAGTTTCATTTTGTTTGGAGGTAGTGGTACTTGTGATACATAATCTGTGAAAATTATTGTTACTCTGTACTTGTATATAATTGGTTCTGTAGACGATTACTTAATTTTAAAGATGTGTAATATCTAGTTGTTGGGGCACTGATCAAAAATGTTAATTGTGTAGTTCAAATTGGCTAGACAATCACTGAATTTTTTACCTGCTTTATCTACTTAGCACGAAGAGATGTTTTAAAATATGCCACTAGGATGGTGGATTTCTCAGATTTCCTTGTAATTCTATTAGTTTCTGCTTTGCATATTTTGAATCTATTGGGTGGAGGTAGGTTATAACTTTTATATCTTCCTTGAACATTGATTTTTTAAAAATATATTGCCTCTTGCACTGAGAAGCGTTTACGAATGTGACTAATGCTGTATCCAGCATTTTCAATGGTACTAAAACATGATGAATTTCTCTGCTTCTAGATGTCGAACTGGGGCTGATATACTCCTAATATATGAGAAGGCATTTCAATAGGTATTTATTTATTTAATATTTTTGCATCCTATTTTCATAGTTGAGATTTGCCTAAATTTTTCCTTCATTGATTTATCTTTGTCTGGTTTTTGTGTCATGAAAAGTCACCCAATAAAACGATTTAAAACATTTTCTGCCTTTTCCTTTGCTCTAAAATAGTTTGTATAACATAGACAGTACCATTCCTTTGAAGTTTAAAGTCTTGAATACACAGAGGCTTAATTAATTAGTGTTGTCTTATGTAGAAAGCTCTTGGGTGGCTATGTGTAAATTTATCACCATCCACACCTTCTGCCTTCTCAATCCTGGAAGAGTTTATAGAAAGAGAATGGTCCATGGCACTATTACTTGTTTGATTACGTGTGCTTTGAAATTTTTCTATTTACTTATACATTTTATGCAGTTCTTAGGTTGCAATTATTGTTGTTTGATTTATAATTTTAACTTTCTCTTGGATCATTTCTTTTTTAAGAAACATTTTTTGTCTTTTTATGATTATTTGCGTTTAACCAAATGTATTAACTGGTACTATTTTTTTTTCATAATTTTTATTGGCATTTCATTTATCATCTTGTTGCAGTACAATGTTGAAAAATTACTTTAAAATAGTTCATGGATGGTCATTTGCCTGAGTCTTTAGGTAACTGAAAATATTGGTTCTGCATTTACCTGAATGATTGTTTGGCTAGATTTTGGGTTCTATATGCAAAATTCTTTTCAGTGAAGTACACCACAACGATAAAAGCAAGAATGACAAAAGCAAGCCAGGTCAAACCTGGCTGGGTTTGACCCCAGCTCTGCCAATTTCTAGTGGTGGAGTCCTGTGTTACTCATTTCACCTCCCTGGGCCTCCCTTTCTTTATTTCTACCACGGCAATATTCATTGTACCTACCTCTGTTTAGTTTTGAGCAGTAGATACAATCCTTTGAGCTCATGTATATAGACTCATCATTTAGCTTATTATCTCACCTGAACCCTGTAAATTGGGGTATTATTTACCTTTTCTTTGCTCTTGAGAACACTCTGTGAAGGTAGACTCAGAATTTTAAGAAGTTAGAATCCAAATTCATGCAAACTAAGGGTACAGTCTTCATAGTTAGCGAGTAGAAGGAAAATATTTTTAGCTGACTGCCCCGTGGCAGTAAAATATAAGTTCTTATTTTAAGTAATACTCTTGCTATTGTATAATATCATGTAGTACTGTTTGATAAGGTGTGATATTATATAACGATCTTATTGAGTCCTAGACAATGTTTTCTTTTCTTTTTTTTTTTTTTGTTGAGGAAGATTAGCCCTGAGCTAACTACTGCCAATCCTCTTTTTGCTGAGGAAGACTGGCCCTGAGCTAACATCGGTGGCCATCTTCCTCTACTTTAAACATGGGACGCCTGCTACAGCATGGCTTTTGCCAAGTGATGCGTATATCCGCACCCGGGATCTGAACTGATGAACCCCGGGCTGCCAAGAAGCAGAACGTGTGAACTTAACTGCTGCACCAACGGGCCAGTCCCTAGACAATGTTTCCTATCACTATATTTCTGAATTTCCTATCTATAACATTTATTTGATAAAGATTCATAACAATCAATTGTACATGGTCAGTAAAACATATGCCTCCCCTATTTTTTTAAATTCCCCACAGAATGCATGAACTGTTAACATACTATTAGGTACTCTGCATATCAGTGCTTCCCCTAACCAGTTTACAGTTGGATTAAGATTCCAATTTAGGGAAATTTCCTGAAGACCACCGTTCTTTCAAGGTCTGCTGCTTTTGCCGTTAAACTTCGACAAGCATGAATAAGATGGCATTGTTTATTAAAAAGACTTATTTTCCTACCTGAATAGGCATTATTCTGTGCAGTTAGAAAATACACAAGCTAGTTTATTTCAACCACTTTTAATATAGTGGTACTATATGAACCACTTTCATATTTTATATGAAAGAGAATGAGTTATGGCTTGGATCTATAGAGTGGAAAAAACCCGGAGGCTCAAGGTACACTGGTACCGAGTAAATTAAATCACTAACAAAATTACTCTGTCGATTCAACTTACCTTGTACATTATGCACAGATGGCATCCCAATTTTATTAATGAGAAGAATTTTTTGATAATATCTAAGAATATGTCCCAAATTATTCATCATTTGGTATATGTTAGGAAATGCAGTTAAAATACCGAACAAGATAACTGATTGAATAGAATATGTTAACTGTGCTGGTATTCATCTCCTGTCTTCTATGCAGGGGAAGAGGAAAAAAGTGGTCTGTTTGTTTAGCCCTTAAGTGCATTCATTTCCATACGACGTATATACGCTAAGTGAGGACTCACTTTCAAGCCTACCTTCTTCTATGCATTTAGAAATTGGCACACGCAGACTCACGGCATTAAACAGCTAATGCCTTTGATATAGTCAGTTGCAGTCAGTTTAAAATCCCTAAAATATTTTGGAAAAAAGTGACTTGAAGGGGAAATGATTCATTGTCTCACTCTTTCTGAAGACAATAAATTGGTGTAGTTGGAAGACTAATTTTCTAATCTGAGTTTTGCGAAATCTTTTAAAGAAATGTAATGTGGAACGTGTAAGGAATTTGCTTTAAAAGGCCTTTTCCTTCGTTTCTTAAATACTCTCACACAAAGGAATCTAAATTAACCTTACTCCTCCGGAGCCACTGACCCTCATGATACACTATATATTATTATTTATTATTTATTTTAAGCCCTAAGTAGAACTAGTTATAAGGTTGGTCTCTCGCATTTGAAACAGTGCTGTAAATTACCTGTGGAGGGATTGGGACTAGTACTTAATCTTTATCTCTTCTCCCTAAAATAAGGTCCTTTACCTTGCTCATTGATGCTTGAATTTCTATGAATTTTTTTGTGTAAAGCTTTTTTTCCTAGGATAACATGTTAGTATATGAAAAGCTACACAAGATTCAGGGTGTAAATACAGCCACATTCTTTATTTTCTAAAGTAAATTAAAGTGGGACTCCAGCCCTCAGAAGCCAGATTAGCAGGGAGTCCAGCGCATTGTGCTTCATCCATTAACCACTGCAGTACCTCTCTCCCATGGATGATCTGAGAATCTCCAGACACTCAGGAAGTGAACTCCAAAGTTCTATTATTCTCCCTCCCAAGAGGAGAACATCCCTATCATCCTACCGGAACTGTTGTGTTTCTTGCTGCTGTACAATTGTCCGCCATCCGTAGCAACCCAGCAGCTCTCCACTACAGTCAAATTTCACTGGCCAAATTTGCAGCAAACATGTGCTACCTAGGCCAACTGTATTGTTTCTTATTCCAGGTAACTTCCTACTTTTAAATCTTAAATTCAAAGAGCTATTACTTCTTTTTCTGGAAAATAGGCCTTAATTGTCCCCTAACAGTGCTGCGATTTTGAAACACGGTTGGCTACCATACACTCTTTCTCCAGGAATACTTCCCGCTCCTTGGTGTTAACTTATCCTCATAAAGGTTGCTAGGCTTTACACCACTGCCTTGTCATCACGTCCCCTAAAAATAAACAAGCCCTCCCAACATGAACATAAGTATTAACTTCAATAGGTCATTCTATGACAGATAAGAGATGCAGTGGAGAGACTTGACACGTTAAGATAATCAATCTGAGGAAATGAATTAATCAGAACTTTTCTCTAAAGATTTGAGAATCGGGTGTTCAGAGACCTTATTATAAGTATGAGTACTCTGAGGGAAAATGTCACAATTAAGATATTTTCTTTAACCACCAATTACTAGCTCACCAGATAAATATTCTTATCATCCTTATTTTAAAACAAAAATGATACGCATAACAGCCAGAATTCTCAATGCTATTAGTTTACTATCTCATGGATTTCTGTTCTTGTAGTTAAGTTAGGTGCTTAATCTTGATTTATGCAATTTAATTTATTACTGTAATTATGATTTTAGTTTACATAAACCTATAAAATATCATTGTGAAAAGAAAAAAAGGTTGTTTGAGTGAAAGTAAATTAAATACTTTGAAAAGACTTTACAAGGTAAGTCACTTAAAAATAAAGTGAAATTCTATCTGTTGAATTACATAGGTCAATACATAAATTTTACAAATGTTTATCACATGACTCATAAAAATATAAAATGAACATAAGCTACTATGTTATTTAACACATTAATAAGGCACTAGGAAGATGACCAAATCATTTTTGAGAGCATTAAAACAAAATTTGTGCGTATTAAAAAGACAAAGTTAGGATAAGGTTGCTTGGTCAGTTACAAAACTGGGTCATTATCCTAAAGGGCATCAAAACCATAACCTTTTGCCAGAAATCTCTGGATTAATATGCAAATTTAAAATACCTCGGTTCTAATCAAATAATAAATAGCAAATCCAGGGACATTTTTCTAAAAATTAAATAATACTTGGGCAGGGCCTATTAAATAGTGTCCTAGTTTGACATTGCAAGAACATGCCACCTTCCATGTATTTTCAAATTTGGAATATTCTTTCTTAACATATGTAAGAGAGGCAAATCTAAATTTTGCGGGAGGATCACATTATAAAACCATAGGACAAAGCTGCATTCATAATGCTTTGCACCAATCTTTACAATCTTGATGCATTTTAAAGAAACCCAAACTCAAACTTTTAAACTGTGGTTTACACAAGAAAGGCCACTTAAAAACTTCTTTAAAAGGACACATACTCAAACAAGAGGCCTTAGTATGTACCAGAAGAGGCAAATATACATACCTTAGGTGTTATAGGCTGAAGTACAGTCAGGCATCACTTAACAACAGGGATACATTCTGAGAAATGCATTGTTCGTTGATTTTGTCATTGTGCAAACATCATAACCCTAGATGATATAGCCTACTACACACCTACGCTATGTGGTACTAGGGTTATAGGACTACCTTTTATATGCTGTCCATCATTGACCAAAACATCATTATGCAGCACATGACTGTAATATATTTTTAAGTAGTTGTGCATTAATTTCATGACTCTTCATTGGTAGCTGATAACCTACTTGTCCAGACCATAATGAGATAAGCAAACTAACACTTAATTAGGATAATGAAGAGTTGAAAGAATCTAAGACGTGTGACAAACTTCACATTCTTTTCATTTTCAATTATCTTGAAATTATATTTAATAGTTATGTGACTTTGGCAAGACAACAGGAGTATTGACCTTGCCAACGATACTTGCCTTGTGCAGATCTTAGTATGCCATTTAACATGAACAGGATTTTAAAGCCACTTCTAGGTTAAATATTCTGTAATCTTGTATTTTTCGGTTGTCCAGTATGGTTGAAGGTAATGAAGAGCATCTTTAAATAAGAGTTAGCATAGTGTGTTCAAAAGGCCTACGCTTTATAGCCCAAAACCCAGGATTTGCATTTCACTTCCAATTCTTTCTGGTTGTTGACTTGGTTGCAACACTCAGCGTTTCTGTGCTTGTTTCCTTCTCTTTAAAATTGAGAAAATAATTATATGCATTGCAAACATGTTTTGAAGATTATAAAAATATATGTCGAATAAGTGCTAACTTTGGCACTACTTAAATAGTTCAATAACATTATTAATGAATTAAATTAAGTAACTGAATTATTATTATCAAAGAATTCAAAGTCCACTCTGGGAAGTACAGCTTTCATATTTTTGTAAATATTTTTCAATTCACACTTCTAAAATATACAAAGCATTTCTTAGGCACTTAAAGATGTAGGCCAACAACTTCTTGGGGGCATTAGATCCCACTCATTCTTGATTACTCAAAGATGGTAATCCAGGAATTTTCCTTTCTCCCAATCAACAGTTTTCTCCACTCTACTGGGTTTTTCTTATGACATATATCTCACTAAGGAAAGAAACAGAAAACGAAAATTAGAATCTTAAACGGTTTTTAAGTGGGTCAGATTAATAAATTCTGAGACTAGCAGAATGTGAAATTGATAGGACATGAAGCCTGATTAAATAGGGACAATAAGTTTGTGAGGAAGATGTTCGTCAAATGAATTTTGAAATAGTCTGTCATTTTCAGAGCATGCCCATAAGTATAAGACCTCCTAGTGTGGAAAGTGTTATCATCAAGTAATTTTTTGAAGTATTTTAGTATAACATTTTTAAATTATGTGAAAGGAATTTGTTTCAAATCTTTTCAAACTATTTAAAATGACTCTAATTCTACCTACAAAATGTTTATATTATACACAACTCAAAGACCCAAATTATACTAAAAAATAAAGTTGGATTTATTTCTATCTCCCACTGACTTTAGACATTTTTTCTAAAATTTCTCTGGTGGATGGTCAGACTGTCTGAATGCTGGAGGTGACACTTTGTTTCAGTAAAACAAAATTTTTTGGCTATAATATTCATCCATCGATTCACATTTTGGCTTCTGAGATGTATCTACTCTTTCATATTACAAAATGAAAGTCCGCCAAATGGTTTATAAGAGGCAAAATTCCAGCATTATCTTAGTTGCCTTCCTTTGATAAACACAGTCTTATTCACCAGTGTGTTATATAATCTCATATTCAATATTGGAAATTTAAGCTAAAAGAAGTCTTAATGATTAATTAGACCAGATCTTCTTCTGATCAAGAAAGACATTGAAGTCCAGAGATGCAAACCCACAAATTATGCACCTTTTATAGCCAGAAGTTAAGAATGCAGTTCTCTTTCTTCTCTTTTTAATGCTTATATTTACCTGTTCCTGCCATGTGTAAGGCCATTTAAAGGGGCTGCAGTTGATTAAATGAAATAGACAGAAAATATGCTCTCAAGACACCTATAGAAATTCAGATAACACTTCCAGCTTGCAGTTAACTGAAATTTCTAAGGCCTTTTTCAGATTTTTATATCAGATTTATTACAACTCCTGAATTTTATTTCTAAATCTGAATGTAGGACTTCATATTTATTAATTTTGAATTGCACCTTTTAGTTTTTAATCATCATTTTCGCTTGCTGAGGTATATTTGAATTCTGATTCCGCCTTTCATCATAATTTATCACTCATTTTCTAAAATTAGATCAGCATGTTCTATGTTTTAATCAAGCCCATGATCAAAGATTTAACCTTGAAATAATGCCAATAAACCCTTTTACCAGATGTTTCGGTGAATAAGAGAATCAGATAGATTACATATTCAAATAGGACCCAAACACAACAACGCTTTGACAAAAAAGAAAATATATTAAAATCAAGCATACTACATTAATAAAGTTTGCATTAGATCTATCTGGAAACATTTCAGAGTAAGGAAAACACATAGATATATGTCAAAATACACACTGGGCATAATTAATATTAGCAGAAAATTGAGAAAGGTTTTAAAGAATCAAAGAATGATATTTGGTGTGAACTGAAGCTTTGTATAGAAAATTGTGACATTTAAACTAAGAACTATGGAAGAGAGAATTAGAAACATCAGTGTGCATTTGTTACTATGATAGACTCATATTTCTAGACCCACACAGACATCTCAAGCCACGAATTTCCTATGCAGCTATCAGTGGTAATTGGTCTGTGTTAAGGGAAAGATAGTGGAGTATAACTAATAATCAAGTTAACTCTTTTTTTTTATTTCTGATATATGAACTTTCATTTCACACGGAAAATATAAGTCCCTCTTCTACCTATCCAAAGCTAGAAAATATAATTTCAACTTTATGTCAATTTACGTTATTATATATATATTTCCCTGAGAATTCCTTGTGCTTTCCTTTCTCTCCCTTCTTCAACTTTATTTTTCTTATCTTGTTACATCTAATAAAAATATTATAGTTGCAGAATATTTCAGTGCATTAGACAACATGTTACTGAAGAAATCCATTTATATCAATAGATGTGATATTTGTCTTTTGTTCAGAAGCAATGAGTTTATCATTCCTTTAAGTTTTCCTTTCGAGGAAGTAGAAATGTGCCTGTTTAAAATCTGTGAGATTTTTTCTGAGTTTTATGTCTGGATTCTCTCTTAAATACGCAAGGTACAGAAATAATATAATGTATTAAAATATCTCAAAAAGTAAGAAATCATTGTAAACCCTAAATCAAACACCACCTTTTTGTGTTTAAAAGCAAATGTTGGTGCCCTCCATAGTATAATGGATCTTAAGTAGTGTCGAGAGATAAACTGCTGTCTCTGAAAATGTTGCCTGTAAATGATGCGACTGTCTACTTCCCAAGGGACAACTGACTATTTATGCCAGGCGAGTGCAGCATTAATTTTACTGCCTATGCATCTCATGGGAGGTAACTGGCAAACTACTACATTTTTAAAAATCAAATATAAGATTCCTCTGATCCATAGCCTTTCTTGTTTGCAGACATTTTTTCAGACTGTCAAATTTGAGAACAAAACAACTAGCATCTGAGATATTGAAGTCTAATTTTTATTTTTTTTCCTTTGGATAAGAACCAAAAACTAAATTCCTACTTTATCTTCAAAATTTCTTTAAAAAAGGTGTGCTTTTCAGGGTACAGACCCTACCTTACTAGGAACTTGATGGAAACAGTGTTTAAATATATCTGGTACATCCCATATTTCTATCCTTTTTCACCTTGATTATTGTACTATCCCCAGCTGACATCCCAACCCATTCCATAACATAGGCAGAACACTTTAATGCAACTCATGCCATACCATGGTCCTCTTCAATGCCTCCCTTTGTTCCCTATATACAGTTTAAGCCCTAGGTCTCTTGTGCCCAATCACACTCGTCTAATCTTTTTCCATTCCTCACCTCACATTTTATTCTAAAGTAAGAGGATACCATGTGTAGTTACACACACACACATGCATACACAACACACACACACACTCACATACATTGAACGTTTTCTTTTTTTTTGAGAGGGTTCTCTATCTATATAGAGAGCTTATCTCAATGTCAGGCTATCTTTGATTTACAATTTATATTTAATAGTAAATTCAGAAAAGTTCTTCTATTCTATATCAAGATTGGTTAATAGAGTGAAATGAAAGATGAAAGCTACTCATTGTCACAACATTAATAGGACATGATATAAAAGACACTAGAAGCTGTGACATTTAATTGAAAATTCCAGACTTAGTCATGTGGCTTATTGTTCCTCAAGGATGTCTTTGCCATAATGTCTTTCAGAGTGGAAAAGTGGAAAGAGAAAGGGATTTGCCTCCATTTGTAATGTTTATAGCTACTGTTTATCAGTATGTTACTTTATTTTTGAAAATAAGCTTTCTAATCTGTAAAATGAGTTATACTAACATATGCCCCCTTAGGTTGTTATGAAAATTAATGCTGTTTAATATAAAGAATTGTGTACAGTTCCTGACAAATAATAGATATTCAATAAATAGTTGATATGATTACTCACATAACTTAAGGGATCTATTCGATTGATGCCAGCATTCAAAAGATTAAGATAGCATATAAAGAGATTTTCATGAATGATTATGATTTGTTTTAAATAAATTATTTCTAAAAATAAGTTAACAACAAGGATAAGTGACAAATCCCAATAAATGAAGAGAGTATGTAATGAAAACATTGCTTTGCCTTGCACTGGATTAAAATCCTGTCCCCACTCCCCTGCTGGTAATGATGAATTAAAATAAAATAAGATAAAATTTAAATTTGATGAAAGTGTATCATTGACTCATCTCTGATTGTGCTACCAGATGAGACTAAATAGTATAACATTGATTTATATGTGACTAAGACACTAAAATTCTTTGTTTTAAAAAGGAATCCAACAGTGTAGTGTGATGAAATACAACTTTATGTCAAATAAAGATAAGAAGTAAAGTCCAATCTCTCTTCCTAATGTAACAAAGAAATTGCACAATGATTTAGAGCTTTAGGTAGTGTAACTTCAATATAAATATAAACATTACAAATTTAAGTAAGATGACCAATTTGAATTAAAAACTTTAGTTATATCCATACTTCAGATGATGTAATTTCTGAATTGTGGGTGCCTTAAAAGAGGATTTTGTACAAATAACTTTGCTTAGAATGTTTTTCCAGAACATGAGTATACATTCGTTCACTACTGCCAGTGCTAGACAGGATGGCAGGACTGATAGATGCAGAATGCTGTCAATTAACCACTAATTCACAAGACTTATCTTTGAGATTTGGTTTATTTGCTTACAACTTTCCCAACTTTAATTTTTTGTCTTTTTTTGGAGGGGTGGAGAAGGTGTCTGGCTAACTGTAATTCAACACCAAGGTCACAGAGCAAGTTCTCCAGAAAATCTTTCTTGAATCTTGAGATTAGTTTACTTTGTTGTTTTTCTTTGCTCACAAAGCATATTATGTGTGTCTTCCAATGTAGATTTCAAAAAGCAGGAAACGTTTGTTAGTGCCATCAAGTGGATTCCAACTTCTAGCGACTCTGTGTACAGCAGAGGGGAACCCTGTCGAGTCTTCTGCATCACCCCTCACCCTCAGGCGTTACGTCAGACAACACTCCACTGCTATTCATAGCATTTTCATGGCCAATATTTTTGGCCATAGTCCTTCTTCCTAGTCTGTCCTTAGTCTGGAAGCTCCACTGAAACCTGTCCATAATGGGAGACCCTGCTGGTATTTGAAATACTGGTAACGTAGCTTTCAGCATCACAGCAAGCAGGGAACACACCTCATTCATATTAAATCCCAGGACATAGAAGAGTACTTCATATATAATATGGATTAAAAAGAGTTCTAGATCTGTAATGGTACATTTAGAATATTTAATATTTTAAAATTGACTTGAACCCATTGTGATACAATAGAAGTCAAAATGTTTCTGATCACAGTAAATCAAAAAAGCGGACCCTTTAAGTACCCACAGAATAAAATCCCAAATGTCCTCTCCCAGCTTCTGCAGGTACATTCTATGTGGATCATGCAGGATTTTGTAGTTACAGACCCTCCTCTCTCCTCTCGTATCAGGTGCCACTTGTGCCCAGCTAGGTTATATTGGCCAAATGTGAAGGAGAGGACAGAGCCTAGATGGGGCACACACTCTCCTGCAAGGCAGAGGCATTTACATTGTCTTGAAGCCAAGTGGTAGGGTGAGAGTTCTTAACTGGGAGGAGTGGGCCCCTTGTTCTGTTTTACAGGGTTCAGTAGAATTTGGGGATTTGTGATTTTCAGGTGCTTTAACCTGGTTTGTCTACATGATGGTCCCAACTCTTCCCCAACCTACACCCCCGCCTTGGCATAGCAAACCTGCCTTGCTCATTTATTTAACATTTTTCATTGCTGAGTTTCTCTGGAAATTAAGTCCTAGGCCATGTCCTCAGCTTCCTCTACTCTCTCCCTTTAGTAGATGTTACCAAAGAGGCCCTCTGACTTTCAAATTTGCTTTAAGTTGGTGAATAGTTGTTCTTGGTTTTCAGTTATTTCAGTAGGCAACCAATTCCATTGTCCTTGGAGTTACCTTCCCCTCGTATTTGTCAAGCATATGGTAGATCACACTAACTAGTGCTTTCCTTTTCACTAGTATGCCCCTCAATTTACCACTGAATGATGGGACCACTGCCTTTTTTCTGGTGACTATCTTTATTTCACTTCTGACCAATGGTGATGTTCTCAATGCAATCCAGGCAGTATGTGATCCTGCTCCCAAACCCCCGTCTTGGAAACTGCTTCTTCTTTCTGCCTGCTTCCCTATGAAGCCAACGCTGAGGTAGATTTTAGTGTGCAGGGTATTCATTAAGGAGTACACTTATGATCAACACCTGTGGAAGGAAGGGGACGAAAGCAGGAGTGGTTAGAGAGAGGAGTCGAGCTTCAGTAAAGGCAACTCCGACTGAAACAGAAAGAACGCTGGAGCTAAAATGGCCTTTCAGATATGCTCCAAGTTAGGCTGAGACTTCCAGGCCTGTGTTCTATTTCATGAGTCAGTCCTGCTTGGGGACAGCCACTAGAAAGGGTGTGAATTGAGGAAGGCAGCTTTCTGCAGTTGAGGCAATCTCAGAAAAGAGTTAACAGCTCAAAGTTGTCCCAGTAGCCAGACAACAAAGTTCTTCATTAAGGGTAATCTCATTGCATCACAGTGTTGACTACACTGAGATAAATGAAAATGGAAAAATGAATTTATAACAAAGAAGCTAGTTGGGAGAATTATTAATAAACTAATACGTGATTAACACTTAAAGAAGGCAAGAATGGAGATTTTAAAAAGAACGCAGATTAAATGGAACAAATAGAAAACAAATATTAAGGTGGCAGTTTTAAAATCATATATATGTCAGTAATTGTGTTATATGTAAAGAGAATAATATGCCAGTAAAAATTCTAAAATTTGTGGATTGGGTTTAAAAATGCAACTATACACATCTTAAAAGAGACTCACTTAAACATAAAGAAATAGAAATTTTTAATAGTTAAAAAATATATGCCAAAAAAATTAAAATATTCCATTTAGATTTTAAAGAAAAAGAAACATTGTAGAGAAAAAAAGAAATATTTTTATAATTTAAAAAATACCAGGCATCAGGAAGATATAAAAATTATCAATTTCTAATCAGGAATAGCAGCTTCAAAATATATAAAGCTAAAACTGACAGAATAAAAAGAGAAATCCACAATCAGAGAAGTAGATTTTAATAGACTTTCCATAGTAAATGATAGAATATGCAGATAAAATATCAATTTAGAAAGATACATTTGAACAGATTTTAAGAGATTTTAATTTAGTTGACTTATGTTGAACACTCACCATATAACTGCAGAATACACATTCTCTTCATGAGCAATTTGAACATTTACCAAGATAAACGATATTCCAATCCACAGAGTAAGTTTGAACATATTCAAAAAAACTGAAAATATACAGAGCGGTTCTCTGATAATAGTGTATTTAAACTAGGAATAAATTTTTAAAAATAACTAGAAAATTCTCGTATATTTGGAAATCAAGCAATACACTTCTAAATAAACTATAATCAAATAATAATTTAAAATACTAACTAATTTATTTTTGCTGAATGATACTAAAGATGCAATATTTAAAATATGTGGCAGACAACCAAAGAAGTGTTTACAGGAAAATTTATAGTACTAAGTGAACATTTTAGAAAAGAAGAAAGTCAATGGTCTTATGATAGAGCTCAAAGAGTCAGAAAATAAAATTATACTCAATAGTTAAAACAGGGCAATAGTAAAGATAATAGTAGAAATCTGTAATTTAAGAGGAAAAAAACCACCACAGAGAAAATCCACAAAGCCAATGTTATTTCTTTGAAAAACTAGTAAAATTGATAAGTCCCCTTGAGGATGATCAAAATAAAAAACAAAGGGTAAAAACAAACAATACTAGCAATAAAAAAAGAACATCACTACAGAATACTTTTTGAACAACCTTATGTCAATAAATTTGAAAATGTAGGTGAAATAGCTTAATACCTTGAAAAATGCAACTTCTGAAAAATTATGCAAAAATTGAAAAAAACTGAAAATCAAAACAGTCCTATACTTAGCAAATAAACAGAATATTTGATTAATAGCTTCTTAACAGGTAGAACTCCAGACCTAGATGGCTTTATCTATGTATTTCTTTCTCATATTTCAGAAACAAAATGCCAATACCATACACAATCTTTTTATCTTAGAAAGATATGAAGAGAGGGGAAAGTTTCCAACTCCTTTTATTAAGTAACTACAACATTGATACCAAAGCATGACAAATATATTAAGAGAAAGGAAAATCATATACCAAGATTTCTCATAAAGATACAAAAATTTTAAACAAAATATTATCAAACTAAATCTAATATAGCTAATCATGACCAAATTTGTTTCAAGTATGTAAGTTTATTTTATTTTGTTTGCTGAGGAAGATTTGCCCTGAGCTAACATCCGTTGCCACTCTTTCTCTATTTTGTATGTGAGCCACCATCAGAGCATGGCCACTGATTTAGAAGAGTGGTGGAGGTCTGTGTCTGGGAACCAAACCCAGGCAGCCAAAGTAGAAAGCACCAAACTTACCCACTAAGCCACCAGGGCTGGCCTCAAGTACGTGTTAATTTTAACAATTCCAAAATCAATGTAATTTATCATATTAAGAAAATAAAGAAGAAAAATAATGTAATCATATTGATAAATAAGAGGCATTTAATAGAATTCAATATACATGCATGATAAAAGAAAACAAATAAACCTTAACAAATTAGGAATGAATGAAATTTCTTGTGCTCATAATCTCAAAATAAAAAAAACTATGTAACTTGATTAACGGTAAGGTAAAATATTTTAAGCATTTTCCCTGATTGGAGAATGAGAAAAAATGTGCTAGTTTCAACATTGCACTGGAGAATCTATCCAGGGCTAAAAGGCCAATAAATGAAAATTATGAAGAGAACAATATTAAGGAAGAAAAAACTCTGACATGCATAACTGCACACACATGTATAGTGAAAAATAAAAAAGAACCTGTAGATAAGCTATTAAATTTATGATTAACTTTTGAGCTGCTGAATCCAAAATCAATATATGTATAAACATCAATTGTATTTCTAGATACCAGCCACACAAAGTTGTACAATGATATTTTAGAAAATATTTTATTTAATATCATCAAAAACCATGAAAAAATACTAGGCATAAATATAACAAAATCTATTCAATGCCACTACAGAAAAACTGCAAAAGATTGCTGAGAGAAATTTGAAAAGACCTAAACAAATGGAAATATATAGCATTTCCAAGTACTGGAAGATTTTAAAGAAGGCAAATCTCCCCAAATTAAGCTACCAAATTACTGCAATATTGATTCTCGGCCTTTTGGCTAAGATCAAGTATGAAATCACTGCAACGACAATAAAAATTCAAGCAGGATTTTTTGGGGGGCATGGGAAATTTATTACCTGATTCTGAAATGTAGAGGGAAATTAAAAGGCCAAGAATAGCCAAGATATAGTGAAAATGAAGAATAAAGTTCCATTGTCATTACCATATACCAAATGTTGGTATAAAACTACAGTAATTAAGGTAGTGTGATATTGATGCAAAGAAAGCAAAAGAGACATTGGAGTTCAAGCTCCATCAAAATGGAGAAACTTTGAGAAACACCCCAGACATTCAATCAAGAAGAAAAGAAAGACAAGGCCCTATGAGTAAGGAGCATGCTTTAGCAATAGGACAAAACTCAAACAGACTCACCTAAGACGAGTCTTAACAGGATTCAGGTGTGCCAGTGGCAATTTTATTATCTACCAAAAAAATTTTAAGCCAACTTTAGATGAAGGTAGCATATTTTTTTTGTTTTAAAGATTGGCGCCTGAGCTAACATCTGTTGCCAATCTTCTCTTTTTTTTTCCTTCTTCTTCTTCTCTTCAAAGCCCCCAGTACATAGTTGTATATTCTAGTTGTAGGTCCTTCTGTTTATGCTATGTGGGATGCCACCTCAGCATGGTCTGATGAGTGGTGCCATGTACCCCTCCCCCCCCAGGATCCGAACCAGGGAAACCCTGGGCTGCTGAAGCAGAGCGTGTGAACTTAACCACTTGGGCACGGGGCCAGCCTCCAAGGTAACACAATTTAAGTCTCTACAACATATTCTTTGCAATGACAGGCACACACACACAAAATAAATAAATAAAATCCAGACATAAAAAGAAGGAAAAACGGTGACTAATAGTCAAGAGGTGAAATAGTAAATATAAACAGATCTAGGTAGAATACAATCTTTAAACTTAGCATTTAAAGACTTCAAAATAACCATGTTTAGTATATTCAAGAAATTAGATAAAAGACACAACCATCAAAATTGACCAAGTCTTTGGAAAGCTGTAACACATTTCAAACTTTTTGCTACTTTGAAAACAGAAATGAAATGTATACATTCCTTGAATAAAACAACTTATTACAACATAAGAAGAAAATCTAAATGGTCCTTTATCTACTTAACATATGAATTCATAATTTAAAACCCTCCCAGAAGGAAAGGTCCAGGCCCAAATAGTCCATGTTTCTGGACTAATGAATTTTTCCAAACCTTAATGGATAGAAAAATATTACCATTCTTACATAGATATAAAAATGTCAGACATAAAAGAGTACATACAATAAAATTTATTCACATGAAGTTCAGAAACAAACAGCTATTCTATGTTGATAGAATTGAGCTGTATGCATGTATACAACACCTACATAAAAACTAGACACATTGAACAAAAATGTCCAATAGCACACATACAAAATATGAGTGATAAGTATAGAGTAAGGGATTGTAATTGGTAGAGTAAGCTTATCAGGACAATATTTAGGAACTACCTGTTCCTGGAGATCAGATTTTCAGGGGCACAATTCCACAATATCCTATGTCTTTCTCCTGCAATACTCACTAGCCCAAATGTTAGGGGGATGTAAGAATGATGGTTGCATTGATCCAAAACTGAATAGGTAGAGGTCGGTGCTCTGGAAGCTTAATGGAAAGACAAGGAGAATTAATAAAGTGATGAGACCAGGTCGGAGAGGAAAGGAAGGGAAGTCTTTAAGAATGAGCTGATAAATTGGGACAAGAGAGTCAACTGGAGATAAGACCTCTACGTGAGGAGAAAGAGTACAGAAATGTTAGCAAGGTTTATGCATGTTCTGTAGTGTGGATCCCACCTGCCTCTGCAGCTGTGCCTCTAATGGCGCCTGGCCATAGTCCTGCTAAATAACAAACTTGTCTTACATAGCAGCCCATTCCATCCCTCTTCTTGTGTTCACATGGTTCTCTCTTCCTTTCAGGCAGCAATCTCCCTCAAAATGCTCCCTCTTGCAACTCTGCACATTTTTCCTCTCGCAAATCTATTGAATTATCAAGTCTTTCTAGGCCTAGGACAATGTGGAAGGCAGCATAGGCCCACAACGAACGGCTGGTTGGATGAATACAAGTATGAGTTCAGGAGAGTATGTCATCTTCTTTTCTTCTTTTTTTGTGTGGGCTGTCCTTACTTCAAATAACACATTTAATAGATAAAATAAAATTCTCATTTTCATTAGTGTATATTTAAGAAATAAAAATATCTGGTTATAAACAAGAGAGAAATAAATGGATTTCCAAAGTAGTTTTGCTATACTTTGACAACATGTTTGCCTTTTGATTAGAACTCCCATAAAAGCTGAACTAGTATAGCATTGGATATTGTAGTCACCACTCTCACTTAAAGAGTTATTAAGTTGCTAATTACATGCGTTTATGTTCTAGATATCAGTGAAAAACAAAGCCTTCTCATCTATGACTGTATAATCTAAAAGGAACTCACCACACACGTGTGCGTTCACACATGTGTGCCTCTTCATGCTGAGCTACTCTCCTGGAGTGCTCTTTGCCACCCTATGCTGGACTAAAACCCTACTCATAATTTAAAGTTTAGCTTAAATATCTAAAAGTCATAGCTTGCCCTGACCTTCGCTTGATCTTCATATTCAAACCCTAAACATTTTTTCCTCCTTTTAAATTTTACAGATGTGCTTAAATAACCGGCAACAACAGTTATCTGATGGAGAAATGAGGAGAAAAGTACCTGGACAATAAGCCAATTTTAGGAATTTCAGGTATATGCGTGAATGATTACAATCAATCTGTACAATAACAATATAAATAACAACTAGCACTTTACAATGTGTTAGGTACAATATTTGTAGTTCTCATAAGAGCTCTTCAATTTGCATTTTATTTGTACCTCCATTCAAGAAGTGATGAAACTGACTTAGAGAGAGAATGACTAAATTCCCACAAGTTCTGTAGCTGCAAATGACAGCTTTGGGGTCTGAACCTGCTGTGAGTGACACCAGAGCCTGCATTCTTTTCACCACATCTCGTTTTTCCTCTAGAATCCAAATGTGTCTTCTTCAAATATCTAAACATATGTTTGTGAAATTGAAATTACGATAGGCATCTGTAATTGGTGGAATAATGGCCCACTAAAGATACATATGTCCTAATCATGGGAGCTTTTGCATACGAGCCATTACCTGGTAAAAGAGACTTTTCATCTCTGATTAAGAATCTTGAGAAGGGGCCATTATCCTAGATTATCCAGTGGGCCCAACGTAATCACAATGCTTTTTATAAAAGGGAAGCAAGAGAGCCAGAGTCAGAAAGAAAGATTCGATGATGCCACCCATGTGATGGAGGATGGGGCTAAGAGCTAATAAAAGTGGGTGGCCTCTAGAAGCTGGAAAAGACAAAAGAAGCAGTTCTCCTAGAGCATGCAGAAGGAATTCAACATAGACGACATCTTGATTTTAGCCCAGTGAAGCCTGTTTCAGACTCCTGTCCTCCAAGACTTTAAGATATTAAATTTGTGTTGCTTTAAGCTACTATGTTTGTAGTAGTTTGTTGCAGTAGCGATAGGAATCTAATACAGATCTTTAGGAGCAAACAACTGCTAGAGTGACTTTTGTTTTAGTGTTAAGTATGTGAAGCTAATTCTGCTTTCCTCTGTATCCTTATATGCTTACAAATTTTTGTTGCTTTGCCTGCAGAAATAGTCCCAGGCCCTTATGCCACTTGGAAACTTTTCAACCCTTCAGAGCTATAGTTCGTGATCAGATAACAAGCTGTGGCACCACAATTTTTTAAAACTCTGGTTATCTAATGGAAAATGCTTCCAAGAGTTGATACAATTTTCAGAAAATAATTTTAGAGAGTTATAGCATAGCAAGGAATATAAAAGACAATTGTTCCAAGGCTTCTTGAGGAATTTATCCACAAAAGTAAGCTCTATTTATAAAATGCTATACGAAAAATGTCGTAATGTCTGGGATGCTGTCAAAGGAATACTTAATTATGGTAAAAAATGGCCAAGTGTCTTTTCGGTACATGTCTTTTCTGCTTTCTTCAAAGATCATTTTAACTTAATATGATGTTATATGAATTAAATAATCATGACGTTGGAAGTCAGATTCATCATTTCACTTCCCACACTTAGCATGTTTTCATTATTATAATTTTTTAAAAAGTCAACCAAACTTAAAAATTGAATTAAGCATAAGAGGTTTTATTTTCAGCTTATCCTTTATGAAAATGTCATTGAGTGGTAAATTTCAATGAAGTTTTAATCTAATAACATCATTATCATAGATTTCATAAAGGGGTAAGGGATTTATTGAGTGTGTTTCACAGTTTTTAACATTTTGGAGATCTATAATTATTTTGATTGATATTTTGTGTAATTTGGATAGAAACTGAAATTGCAATTGCAGCTGGGCAGGAGAGCATTGGGTTTGTTTTTTCTTTTTAACTTTTTTCTTTTTTTTCTTTATATTTATTTATTTATTTGAGGAAGATTAGCCCTGAGCGAACTGCTGCCAATCCTCCTCTTTTTGCTGAGGAAGACTGGCCCTGAGCTAACATCCATGCCCATTGTCCTCTATACATGGGACGCCTGCCACAGCATGGCTTTTGCCAAGTGGTACCATGTCTGTACCCGGGATCTGAACTGGTGAACCCCGGGCCACCGAGAAGCAGAACGTGCGAACTTAACCACTGCACCACCAGGCCAGCCCCTCAACTTTTTTAACTTATCATACAGAAAATGCTCTTCTGTGCCTATACGAATGGGCTGCTTAGATTCGACAACATACTATATTAGAGTTAGCAGGGTCCTTAGATATTTATCCAATCCCTTAGCTAAAATTTACATGTAAGAAAACTCAGGATTGCTAAGCAATTTACATAATGGCATACAGTTAATTGATCAGAGAGCCAGGATTACACCCAGAATCCCTAATCTCTACTTGCCAAATATGGATGTGGGTATAAATATATTTATAATGTATTTTATGTATACATTTTATATTATGAAGATGATGCTCAAGGCACCACAATAAGTTTTTAAACATTATTATACATATTACATCTATATAGTAATAGAGTTTTTATACTATATATATTATATATGTATATATATAGTTAGAGAGCTTTCCTGTGAATGACTTATCTTTTTCTTCTATTTATGCTATCTCAAATTGTGTCTGGATTTAAAACGTTGATTTTTTTTAAAGCTTGTTTTGTTTGTATTGATAAAATAAAATTTTAATTTAGGAAAATTATTAAGATTTTCCCATTTATATGTGCTCCATCCAATGCAGATCATTTTGAAAACTAAACCTGTATTATTATTTCATTAATGTGGTTTTTATTCAAAGTTGAATGCTATTTAAACATTATTTTGATACAAGAATTAAGATAAATGTAATAATTCCTTTAACTATTTTAAAAAAGAAAAATAAATTGTTTAAACTAGAAAACAGTAAGCTTGCTTTTGTTTTAAATAATTGGTGATTCACACTGTTTCTTTTAATCAGCAGTTTTTGAATGCCTTTTTCGGACTGATACTGGGCTTGATATGAGGGAAGTGAAGAGGAAGAGAGGACAGTCAGGAGAGTACAGTCAGTCCACTGTCTTGAAAAGTCCATAATTGACCTCACTGAGGTTCAATAAATGAATAAATAAACAAAGAACAGAATCAAATTATAATCCCACATACGTTCATTAATTCTACATATCGTTGTTGAGCGCACTGCTGGGTGTTGGGAGACACATGCGAGTGAAACTCTGAGTAGTTTCCACACCCCATAAACAAATTCAGCTGGCGGAGGTGGAACATAGTAACCAAAGACAGCACAGAGAAATGTGAAAAGGCAAATGTTGAAATTGTGGTTAAGGAGAGATAAAAGGTATTATAAGATCTTGTAATGGGGAATTGCTTTGAAGCAGAGATCTAGTCAGATAGATCAGAAAAAGCTTCAGCATAGATCAGAGGAAAGGCAATAACTAAGCGAGTAAGGGAGGGAAAACTCTCTGGGCAGAAGAAAACTGTCCAAAGTTAAGAGGGGCTTGCATCAGAGACACAGACATGATCAGTCTGGAGGAGTCAAGAAATTGCTGGGGAAATGAGAAAGCTGTTCACTGGATTAAACACTTCTAAAAGACAGAGAATGATGAGGATCTGGAGGTTGTAAATACTTCCGCAGGAGCAGGTTGGGTAACTGCTGGATGGAGTATCACTAAACAGAAGTGCAGCTGAGGGGAAGAGTCAGGTGAGGAAATGAAGACAGCAGGTGGAGGAAATCTTTTGAATGATCTTGTGAAGAAACAAAGAGAGATCAGCTGAAGAGTGATGAGAGTTTAAATTGAGTGTTTTGTTTTGTTTTTTTGTGGGAGAGCCTTGAGTGAAATTAAAAATAATGGGAAAACTTTGAGTATTTAGGAAATAAGGGATTTATACTATAAGTTCTGTAATAAGGCGGGGGACAATAAAAAGTCAGGCTTAGACAAGAAGATGGGACAGAGATTATTTTTATAAAAAGGGGAATAAGATGGATAAATATGTGGGTTGGTTTTATTTTTGACATCAAGTAAGTGATAGAATGCCAATAGGTGTCTTCTCCTTTCTCTCTGAAGTAGGTGGTAAAGTCAGGAGCTAAGAGTTAGGGTTATGGTGAATTGAATGTTCAAGGAAAATGTGAAAGGTTTGAGATAGAAATAGTCAATATATGTGCATAGGTGCACAGTTGACCAGTAGCCATAGATTAATAGACACTGTGGGGACCCATTTGAAGTTGGTGATCATGAATTAATTGTGGATCCAATCTGACCTTTCTCTGTGACTTTCTCCAACAATCATCATTGTTTAGCTTCAGGCATATAGAAAGCAGGCTTCTAGTCAAAAGATAATGAACCACCTACACCAAGGTTAGGGAGAAAAAGGAAAGGAGAAATGTTAACAAAAGTTGGAATCTAGAGAAATGACAACTGTTCAGATGTTAGCTGGGAAGGAGAAAAACAGTCCAGAGTGGCTCCAAGATTTAAGCTATTTACTGTGATAAGGAACAAAGAGTAAAGGTGGAAATAGCATTACACTGGAGGAAAGATAACGAAGTCCCCATTTGGAGATGTTGATTTTAATCTTTTTATGGGATAGTGGGATGGCAATACTTAGCAGAATGTTGAGTGAAATGAATCTCAAGGACAGAAGGATATTCTAATCTGGTGACACCTTTTTGTTAAACATTAACACAGAGTAAGTTTTTGATTGAAAACATGGAAAGAGGTGAGATTTCCCAGGTTGTAGAGTGACCAAATAAGGCTGCCAAGAAAGAAATTTGACTTCAGTCTATTCTACCAAATAAATTGAAATAAAAAGATAGGAGAGTTTCAGAGTGTCCAATAAATTTGTCCTAAAATAGCATTCAGTTTGTCGGAAAAGAAACTGAAATATAAACCTCCATATTTTCATTCATTTCTTCAGCCAAAGAAGATATCTATAGAAGATATTTATGGAAAATATTACACATGATTTAAAAATATACCCTATAAACACTAGAATATGATAGTTTTCTACATATATATTCTAAAAATGTTCAAAATTAAAGTGAGTACACATTTGAAATAAATATGGATTATGTGTATGCTCCTTTTCAGCAAGGCCCCCCATTAAAACTTTTAAATTACTCTACTTCAAAACCAAGTTTAGATTAAGATTCTAATTTTTCTGATGAATCAATATTTTTTTTATTTGAATAATAAATAGTCCACATCAAATTCCTTTATGACAAAAGGTATTTCTAACAAAGTTGATAATTTATATATATTGATAATATATATAAATATATATATTTAATAATGTATGATTTTTGTAAATATAATATTATAAAATGCTAAATGATCAGTTAGATTACTGCATTTTAAATTATTTATTGTTATAATTTAGGGTTTAAATTACTTGTTTGACTGCCAGAAGATAGATCTATCTTTGAAATGACAGTAATGATAGCAGTCAATCATGCTACAGACAAGGGAGAATCTTCCTGCACTCTACGTATAGTTGTGGTATTTAATATTTAGTGACAACAATATAGGTCTATCAAGTTTTTCCAAATTTTGCCTTTATTTGTAATAATTTGGGGGGAATTTTAATTTGTTGATTCTCCAAATCATATTTTAATATTAAAATATACATTAAAGAATTGAACTAGTTAATATAGTGCATTCTCTTATTAAATCAATGCATGGCAGTACTTTTGCTAAAATTCTCTTCCTGAATGTTTTAATTTGAAAGCCAGATGAGGATTAAGTGGGAATTTGGATTTAATTTTGAGGAATGTCTTCTTTCATTACAAGAGAACATATATACACATTCACACATGCGAATCCCAGATGCTTTATTGTAAGTTTGATTATACCAAAATTACCAATAGTTTCTTCTGGTATGGGAATTTCAAGATAGTGAGTAATTAACCTGAGCTTCATAATTATATAGCAGTAGTATGTGCCATTCACTATCTTCAAGTACAAAAAGTCTAAACAATCAATTTAATTTTCAAATGTATATAACTCAGAAACTCATTTCCTCTAACCTATTACAACTTTCAACAGTTTAAGAGTAAGAATCTTTGGTCTGCTTATTCAATCCAAAAAATTTAGTTCACGCAATTATTATGTCACATAAGTAACTGAAAATTTTGCTTAGCCTGCCAACTTGCTCTTAAGAGAGAAAACTTTCTCTCATATCCTTAAGCTGACATTGGGAGCTGCAGCAATGCTTAGAGAAGATGAAGAAAGAAAGCATTGTTCTCATCAGCTGCAAGAAGTTAGTCCTGGCTCCCCTCACCGCTTGGGGCTGGGCCAGAATTTAGATATGGCCCAAAGAAGACGGAGGGCTGCCCCAATCTGCTGTCATCACTGGAAGAGTATTTCTATTCCTGGGTTTCCTTCAGGTCTGTTTATCCTGCCCCCGACAAGCTTCAATAGACCAATCCTCAGAGCAGACTCAGAGGGGAGGGTGAGTCCCTCCGTTGTCATAGTGAAGGCTTGCCCTAGCATGCACCCCAGAAATAATCTCTCCTGATCTGAGAGGACAGTACAATCCTATTGCCACAGGACCCACAGCAAATAACCCAAGATGGGCACAGGTCTTGGTTATTTTTTTCATGTATTTAGATGCTTTATACAAACATGAAAATTTTCCTTCTACTCTGACCAAAGTTTCATTTTTGAAATTTGTTAGTATGTTTGCTGGAAGGTGGGCCCTAGAGTACGAATTAATGAAACACTGCTTTGACTTTCACGGAGATTCAAGTCACCCAAGTGACAGCAGAAGATGTTAAAGGCCATTGCAGAAGGTTACATAGTTGTGAAGAAAACTTGGCTCTTTTAACACTGAACAGACTGGGTTTTCTCAAGTAATTAAGGACCTGATAAAGACAATGTGCAGCACAGCAAGTTATTTCGATAGGTTGCAAAATTTTTGATATCTGGTCAGGTTACTTGAAATCTAAAGAAAAACCTTTATTTGCAACTTGATATTAAGAGCAGACCAATAATCTAAGAAGATTTTGTCTTTTACAGAGAAAACCAAATTCTAATTTTGTACCAGTGAACTTTTGACATTAAAACTCATTTAAAAAAAAAAATTAACTCCATTCCAATCTGAGCCAGCTTGACCACACATAAAATTCCTTTACCAAGATTCTTTTTTCAGAAACCCACAACTATTTTTATATCCATTCAGATTTTCTCCTATGTTCTTCCTCTTTCTCACTCTGGAACAATCAATCATTTTACTTTCCTTACCTACTTTTCATACATAGTTGTTTCCCATCACGTTTATTATTTCTAAGTAGTTTTAATGACATATATTGATTAGAATTCTTAACCCCTCAGAATCCTTAACTCCTAGTGAAAATTAAGAAGTAAGCCATTGTGGACTGTCTGTTACACTAGCATCCTATGGATTGACACATTTATAAACTCATTTCATAATTTCTACAAGTATATTCTTCCTCATAGTAAATTTTGCAATGTGACACAAAACATGTTTACTAAGACCCAAATATCTTTAGTTCCTGTGTAAATGGAAATTAAAGGTGGATAAACCTGTAATCAGTAGTTAATGCTTCAGTATTTTATCTTATTTGGAAATTATCTAGATATTCAATGAATATTCATTTTTTAAATTTATCTCAGTGTAACTTTAAGGATTCAAGTTACCAAAAAGGATTTTGGAAACTAGTTTGAAGTATACATAACATAAAGCATATTTATTGTTGAAAAGTTCATTATAAACTTTTATGTTACTTACATCTATTTAATTTACGTGTTCTTAACAATTATGTTTAGTCATAAAAATTTCACTGGACATTAAACAGCTAACCATCATGTTATTATCTTTCTTGCTAACACATTCTGTAACAGAAGTAACATGAGCTTCTTTAACTTTTAGTAAATATAAGTAGAATAAAAATTGTATGTCTGCATTTTATTTGATAGCTCTGAAGACATGCCTGTTTCAATTAAACCAACAAACTTAAACTAGCTTTTATTTATCAGAGACCATCCCAAATTATGTGAACTTGAAAATACTTTGGATTATTTTTTATATTTCTGAGAGTATGCTTAATTTATTTAGCACTCATTTATCTTTATGTCAATTAAGTAGAGCTCTTTACAAGTTAATTATAGTAATAGCATCTGGAGGTAGAAAAATATCACGCGTCTATAGTATATATACATAGACATAAATAAACATACAGACGGAAACAAACAGATTTTATACCTTTTGTTTTAAAATTGTCTCCATGAGACAGGTACAATAACATAAAACTTAATTTATAAAAGGAACAGCTGGATCCCAATTGTGTATCTGGCACATGAAACAAGTTAAGGTTACCTGCTCGGATGGTTTAAACCTTTTACTAATATTTGTGTGAAGATTTTTAAGATTTCTCACTCACATAGTTTCCAAATAGCCTTTCCTTTTTTTTTTTTTCCCATTGATTTTAATTTTAGTTTTCCCTTGGCTGTTTAAGGGAATAACTGTTAGTAGCTAATCAGAGAATCCCTGGGAGACCCATCAACCCTGGAAGAGGCCCGTGTGGGGGCTCTCCTTCAAGGGTAGATATGAGGGCATCTGTAAGGCCACTAACTTGGTGAGTTCTTGTTTACAGTCTTATAGTCTCTTCAGAGTGGAAAGGCTATTCAGATAGAGGATTAGTAGACTCTGAGTACTCAGGTAAAGGAGGAGAGAGTAGAGTAGCAGGAGTCACATCATATTTGTAGTCTTTTGTTTTAGGTAACTCTTATGTCTTTAATTTTCCATTAGTCTTTTTAAATGAATCTTTCAACAAAGCTATTTTGGAATCTTAAAGCCTTTTTAAGGCTCCTGCATACCAATTAAAATGAGTATCACATTCTGTTTGATTTGGGAACCCTTGCTTTCAAGCGCGCTTCTTAAAGGAACCATCTTATCTAATTGGAACATTTGCCATAATGGTCATTGTAATTCTAGGTTGTCATGGTAAGATTTTTCCATTTTTGTAGATATCTACGGCTTCCAAGACCACAGTTATTAGACATAAAATAAGCAGTTACGCTGGAAGCTGATGCCTCTAATTCTTTGTAACTTGAAGGTCCCATTTCTTTAGATAAGCTCTGGGTCTATCAGAGACTAATTAGTATCTAGGAGGAATGTGCCACTAGGTTAGGATTTTGTGGTATTTTACAGTGTACCTCATTGCATGGTAATTTTCATGAGTTTGATGGGTGACCTACTGTCAATCTAACCCATTTGGTGACCAACTTATCCTAGCATGGAAGTCTTATAGTTAGGTGGAACACTGTCCCAGAGGGATTTTGGGCAGGAGCAAGGTTTACAGAGGTTAGAAGAGGCAATGCAGGAACAGGGCATGATTGGCTGGGAGGTTGGGGATTTCCTTATGAGGCCAGCAGGTCTTATTTCCTAGGTGAAGGTAGGCTAGCTGAAGCCGCGCTGGAGCATTGCGATTGGTGTGTGTTAGGCTTCCTTATGGTGTTTCCTTAAGAGCAGACTGACTTAGGTTTAGATTTGTGATGTGGGCTGAGCAACTGGGGTAGACTGTATTTTCTGGGTTGTGATATATGTATTAACTTTATTGAGCCCCCAAGATCCTCTGATGATTCTTAGTGCACTTTTAATCTCTAGCACCTGATTATTTATCCTAAGGAAATATTGCAGTGGGTTTGGGGTATATGTCACATATAAGAAAGATGATTTTCAGTGAGATACAGAAATTTATAGAAAGCTACTGCATTATCAAAGTTTTGGGAAAACCAGTGTATTGATGTCACAACAAAAAGGAGGCTCAGAAATTTTAGGAAGTATTTTCTCCAAAAGGTGCACCAGATATCAGATTTTTACTGAAGCAGCATGTTTATGCTTTGGGAAGACTTATATATCAAGAGAGAAAGTTGAAACTGGTCTTTCAAGAGTTAGAATCATATTTATCGACTTAATTGTAATCATGTTTCTAAGCTTTCCTATACTTCGAATAGGCGCACATGTGAGAGGATGGTTGGACACATTGTTAAATATGTCTATATTTGGCAAGAGCAGCAAAAGATTTTGCCTCCCTTTCTAGGACAAGCTTAACACCTTGCAGAGCAATTCTAATATCAAGGCTGATCATCTGTCCAGAGATGACTATTAAACTCACAGACCGAATCTGATAAACATTTGTAAGTGTTTAGCCTCTCCTGAATAGCTTTCACAGCTAGCTAAATCATTTCTCCAAATAGTAATTGTTTCAATGTCCCAAGACATTAAAGGCTATTAAAGTCTAATGACCCAAGTCTTGTTTTTCCTGTAAAGGTGGAAACTTTTTTTTAATGCTCTAGCTTTTTCTTTATTAGTGTTTAGCTGGCTACTGGTTTTACAAACTACACAATTATATCTATGTACAGAGCACAAATCAAATAATTTCAGCAAAATCATAGGTTTGGAAAAATTATATTTTTGGTTCATTATTGACTTTACTCAAAAATTTTTATATACCAAATAGAGTCATTTTCACATTTAAGTGAACGAGGTATGGGTATCACTAAGTGATATGAAAAGCCACATGTAGCAGTCCCATTTTTGGGGTTGATTTTAGTACTAAGATTTGCAGTCTGTACTTTATCAGAGATTTTTGGCCTTTACCTGGTAAAACTCTTTGTCACAATTATAAAAAAGTGCTATCCACTAGATACCATTTTATGATTTTCAGGTTATAATCTCTCTTATACGAGTACAAATATGGTGCAGAATTTTTATTTTCTTTTTTGCAGAAACACTTCATTGAATTTATCTATCTATCTATCTATTTATTTATATTGAGGTAACATCGGTTTATACCATTATATAAATTTCAGGGTACATCATTATATTTTGATTTCTGTCTGGATGTCAACAGTGTTCACCATCAAAATTTTCGCTGCCATTAGTCACCATACAATATGTCCCATTACCCCTTTTGCCCTCCCCCATCCTCTTCCCCTCTGGTAACCATTAATCTGTTCTCTATATCCAGGCTTTTATTTGTTATTGTTCTTGTTTTCTCTTCTACATATGAGTGAAATCGTATAATATTTGTCTTTCCCTGACATTTCACTTAGCGTAATAGCTTCAAGGTCATTCCTGTTTTTGCAAATGGCAAGATTTCATCTTTTTATGGCTGAGTAGTATTCCATTGTGTGTGTGTGTGTGTATATATATATATATATTTATACATATATATATTTTTATATATATATAATATATATGTGTGTGTGTGTGTCATATATATATTTTTATATATATATAATATATATGTGTGTGTGTGTGTCACATCTTCTTTATTCAGTTATCCATCAATGGACACTTAGGTGGTTTCCAAGTCTTGGCTATTGTGAATAATGCTACAGTGAACATAGAGGTGCATACATCTTTTCAAATTAGTGTTTTTTGTGTTCTTTGGGTAAATACCCAGATGTCAAATAGCTAGATCCTATGGTAGTTGTGTTTTTAATTTTTTGAGGAATCTTCATACTGTTTTCTAAAGTGGCTATACAAATTTACATTTTCACCAGCACTGTATGAGGGTACCTTTTTCTCCACATCCTCTCCAACACTTATTTTTTATCTTTTTCATAATAGTCATTCTGACCGCCCTGAGGTGACATTTCATTGTGGTTTTGATTTGCATTTCCCTAATAATTAGTGATGTTGAATATCTTTTCATGTGCCTGTTGGCCATCTGTATATCTTCTTTGGAAAAATGTCTGTTCAGAACCTCTGCTCATTTTTTTGCTTTGGTTGTTTGCTTATTGTTGAATTGTATGAGTTCTTTGTATATTTTGGATATTAACCCCTTGTCATTATATTGATGGTTTCCTTCGCTGTACAGAAGCTTTTTAGTTTGATGTAGTCCCATTTGTTTATTTTTTTTTCTTTTGTTTCCCTTGCCTGAGGAGACATATACAAAAAGATGCTGCTAAGATGGATGCCAAAGAAAACACTACTTGTTTTCTTCTGAGTCTTATGGTTTCAGGTTTTACATTCACGTGTTTAATGCATTTTGAATTGATTTTTGTGTATGATATAAGTTAGTGGTCTACTTCCATCTTTTGCAAGTGGCTGTCCCGTTTTCCCAACACCATTTATTGAAAAGACTCCTTTCTCCATGTATGTTATTGACTCCTTTGTCAAAAATTAGCTGTTCATAGATGTATGAGTTTATTTCTGGGCTCTCAATTCTGTTCCATTGATCTGTGTGTCTGTTTTTCTCCCCGTCCCATGCTACTTTGAGTACTATAGGTTTGTAGTATATTTTGAAATCAGGGAGTGTGATACCTCCAGTTTTATTCTTTTTTCTCAAAATTGCTTTGGCTTGGTGGAGTCTTTTGTGGTTCCCTATGAATTTTAGGATTCTTTGTTCTATTTCTGTGAAAAACATCCTTGGGATTTTGGTAGAGATTTTCTAGAATCTGTAAATTGCTTTAGGTAATATGGATATTTTAACTTCATTAATTCTTCCAACCCATGAGCTGTGGTATCTTTCATTTCTCTGTGTCTTCTCCAGGAAAAAAGAAAATTGCAGGCCAATATACCTGATGAACATAGATGTAAAAATCCTCAACAAAATGTCAGCAAATTGAATACAACAATACACTAAAAGGATCATACACCACAATCAAGTGGGATTTATTCCAGGGATGCAAGGATGTTTTAACATCCACAAATCAATCAACATGGTGCACCGCTTTAAAAAATGAAGAATAAAAATCACGTGATCATCTCAATAAATGCAGAGAAAGCATTTGACAAGATTCAGCACCAATTTATGATAAAAACTCTGAACAAAATGGGTATAGAAAGAAAGCACCTCAATATAATAAAGGTCAAATATGATAAACCCATAGCTAACATCATACTCACTGGTGAAAAATTGAAAGCTATCTGGCTAATTACGAGAACAAGACAAGGATGCCCACTTTGCCACTTTTATTCAGTATAGCATTGGAAATCCTTGGCAGAGCATTTAGGGAAGAAAACAATAAAATATATCCAAATTTTAAAGGAAGATGCAAAACTGTCACTACTTGCAGGTCACATGATTTTATATATAGAAAACCCTAAAGAATCCACCAAAAAACTGTTAGAAATAATAAGTGAATACAGGAAAGTTGCAGGGTACAAAATCAACCTACAGAAATCAGTTGTATTTCTACATATTAACATCAAAATAGCAGAAAGACAAATCAAGAATACAACCCTATATGCAATTGAAAAAAAAAGAATAAACACCTAGGAATAAATTTAACGAAGGAGGTGAAAGACCTGTATACTGAAAACTATAAGATATTGTTGAAAGAAATCAAAGAATTTACAGACTTTCTTATTTGCAATTGTGCGTGTTTGTGTGTGTGTGTAAGAAAGATTGACCCCAAGCTAACATCTGTTGCTAATCTTCCTCTTTTTGCTTGAGGAAGAAGCTCCCTGAGCTAAAATCCATGCCAATTTTCCTCTACCTTGTACATGAGATGGCTCCACAGCATGGCTTGATGAGTGGTGTGCAGGTCTGTACCCAGGATCCAAACCTGCAAACCCTGGGCCACTGAAGTGGAGCATGTCAACTTAACCAATACACCACTGGGTCAGCCCCTCTTATTTGCAATTTTTCACTTTTATGGAACGCTTTCTTGTTCATCCTGTGGAAAGGCAATGTTACAAATGGTGTTTAGCCAATCAAAATTTAAAACAAAACATGACAGAAGATTGGATGAATGAGAAAAATATAATTTTGGTCATTTTACTAGAAACCCATTTTAATGCTCATTACTATGATTAATTTTAGATATTTTCACTTTTCTTGTACCATTAGATCAAATATTGTCCGAACTAAAAAGGAAATCCAGTAGAGAAAAATAAATAAAATCAACCAATTATTAACCAATGCGGTAAATATGACAAGGGAGGGAAAAAAAAAAGAGTTCAAACTAAATGCTACACTTCTGCATTTGTCCTGGGGAGAATAATCAGGATAAAATATGCATATTTAGTCATTCTTTTATAAACTAATCACTTAAATTCTCATTAACGAAATTATCAAGTTGAATCAAGACAGACTACACTCTAATTATATCTATCATTTTATTAGCACCAGTAGAGAAGAACAAACACCAGATTTGATGTTTAACTTCAGTTGCAAGGTCTATCTATAAAAAATACAGTTATATCTAATTTTTAGAGAATTTTATAAATCTTACTAGGCTGCTTAATTGGCTTAAATTTTTAAAATTTAATATTACATTTTCTTAGGTTTGTATAAGATTATTCCTTATTATTCATTGCTTTTATGTTTGGAGAGAAAAAGCACAATGAATATTATTTTTAGCCAAATCCATCCACTTTTTCAATTACATTGTTATTTTCAATAAATATTTACTTATTTTTTTTACTATGTGGCAGTTATCACATTAAGGACTGAATATATGTTAATGAAATAGAAAAGAAAATGATGTCATTTAAAATTTGTGACAAATCCATTATAAAAATAAAATGAAATAATTTTAATATAATAAAAATATTTCAGTAATTCTACACCAATTCTGTTTTCAGTTAGTGGTCAAAAAACATTACATCATTTGACAAAAGAAATACAAAATTAGTTAATGCAATTTTACTCAGGTGTTTTGGGAACCATAATGGAGACTTTTGTGCAAGTTTGCATTTTTTTATAACTGGTTCAGCTTGTCATAATCAGGAACAACTGACAATTGTTAAACGTGGAAACTTCAGTTTTAAAGGGTGTCTAAAAAGTTAGACTTACTTCCAAAGCCACATTCATTATAAGAAGGTGAAAATTTCTAACATATGGTACAGCTCCTAAACGTTAGTTTAGGTTAACATTGAAAATGAATGCTAACAATTGCCATTTTTCAGTGTATGAAAATCTCACAGCAGGAACTGACAAAACAATACAAATTGAAAAATTCTGAAGCGGGAAGTTTCCTGAGTCCGAAGGTGGGGAAACCTGGTATTGAGATAGCCACATATTTAATGGGCCTTAATGTCCAGGTCCAATGGAATCAAATCACAAACATTTCAGTGAAAATTCCCACCATGTCTTCATTGGGCTGTGGTTCTGGAATTTCTGAGTTGAAAATAATAGCTGTGTGGACATCAATTAAAACTGAAGAGAGCAATTAGCTAAAAATGGCCTGGAAATCGTATGTATTTAAGCATTTTGTTATTAACCTCTCTTATGCCTATATTCTCTCTCTATACAGCATGTCCACTGGGATATCCTACAACAATCAGAAATGCAGTTGGCCCAATATTCCCCTTTCAGTTAGATAGTAATGTAGCAAAATGCTCTTGTAAATACCATGAAATAAATATCTTGATTTGCTGCTTCTACCAATCAGAAAACAGTGTCGGGATCTCATTGTCTTTCATATATATACACACATACATATATCTCATTGTTTTATACATATAAATATAGATAAAATATATAATATGTTTATATGTTTTTATATATAAATGTAAATATATATGTTTATAAATAGATATGTTTTATATATATATGTGTGTGTGTGTGTGTGTGTGTGAATCCAAAGAAAATCTACATAACAGAAAAGGAAGAAATTCATTTTAAAAATTGAATACATTACTACTTCTCAACTGTATATTATACCACAATAGTCTTTCCAGGCCTCCAGAATTAGAGTAACTTTAAACATATTTCATGTGTTTTGTTCTTTTTTTCTTATATTTAATTCCTCAAATCTGTAGCTACAACTCTGATCAATTTAATATTTATAAACACAAACTGGATATACAAACATTACTTCAAGGCCTATCCAACACCAGAGTATCTCAAAACATAAAATTACATGGATTGCTAAAATTTATTAGGTTTATTTTTCCAACAGAAATAACAAAGAGTGAATTTTAAGGGAATAATTATCCGTAATGTCATTGAATTTATGTTAGAAGAGAATGAAATAAAAAGTAATTAGTGTCCATCTATGCATGTTTGTGAAACTGCACTCATTTAAACTGAATAGAACTGAAGAAGAAAGAGATGAAAAAAGTCATCTAACCGAAAACAGAAAATGCCTCCAGCCTCATAGCACAAATGCACAAGTTAAAATAAGAGTTTGGAGCAAATTGAAGACCATAGCAGAAATATACAGAACTCCTTACTCAAGGGCATGGTAAAGTTTGTGGGGAAAAATTCCAAAAGATCCTACAAATGTTTTCTAACATGGAGGAATCAGAATTATGGATATGGGTGTGATGTACAGAAGACACAGGATAACATTTTTTCAGTCCATTTCATCAGGGCATATTGATAGAACACAAAAAGAAAGTCTACCAGGCTACACACCACCATTTGTGCCCATTGACCTAGATCCCCAAATAAGATAAGTTTGAATGGTAAGGACGGAGGGTAGTTAACTTCTAAACCCCCTATATATCGAAATTCTAAGTTCTTAGGCATATTCAAACAGGACCCAGGTAAACAGGCAGAGAGTCAAAAAGAGTCCAATACATGATTTTCAGAGAGATAGCTTATTTAGATATTTGTTGCTTCTGATAAAAAATTAATAATAACAAAATAAATGAAACCATGAAATCATTTTCGACAAAGAGAGAAAAGAGGAGAGAAGGAGGAAGAGTTGGAAGAAGAGAAAAAACAGTCTAGCAAAGGATAGGTTTTGAACATGCTTCAGAAGAGGAGTTAATCTAAAAATTAGAAGAGAATTTGAAATAATCTGTATTATTCCACCACTGCCACTCCCTATTTAATTTAAAGAAAACTTGGAATCTGATATATGAGAGAATAGGAAAACTGAATGTAAAAAAGGTAATGAAGAAAATTATGATGGAGAAAACATTAATATCTGGGGAATAAATCTGACAACTATAGACTATCTAGACATATGAATAATTAGAAGACAATAATTAGGATTAAAACACAAAAAAAAACAATGTGATGTAGACAAAGCCATTTAAAAAAGTTCATGGCCCTAATTTTCCTAGTGATTACAGGGGGATAAAAGTGTGTATAACTTTGAAATTGAACTCAAGATGATGGAAAAATAATGATACTCAAAACCAAATAAAAGAAATAAGAATGAATAAATATTGAGAAAGAGTTTAACAAACCATCTATCAGGACACTTTATAAATAAAATCTAGAACTGGAAATCAGTAAAATAGATGACACTTTGGATACAATGTAAAAAGAATGAGCAACTATGTAAAATTAAGAATAACAAGTAAAAGTAAAAAGAAACCTTTTTTAAAAGAAATTAAAAGTGTTAAAGAATATCGCATTTCCAGCAGTAAGAAGTAGGGTTGGCTCGACCACAAAGGGGCAGTGGGAGAGAATTTGGGGGTGATAGGATTGGTCTATATCATGACCATGGTGATGGACACATTAATATATGCATTTTTCAGAATTCATAGAAGTCTAACAGCATACTGGATTTTATCGTATATAAAGTTATAAAAAATTCAACAAAGTGTGAGGAGAACCCAAAATGGAATACTAACTGTAAAAGTTTAGACTTATTGTATTACAAATAAATAACAAAACCACATTAACAGAAGTTGGGAAGAAAAGGATGAACCTAATTTGCTTGGGAAGATGTTATTTTGACTGCATCCTGTGAAACTAAAACCAAGGAGGCGAGAATAAAACAGTCAGTGAGCTGTGAAACCTGGTCTATGCTCCTCTACCAAAGTATTATCCTAGAGGGGTTACATCCTCTTGGAGAAACGGGCAGATTTTTCATATTTATACAAAGAGACTGTCACTTGTCCAGATATGTCCCTGGATGATCAAAGATGCCAGATGGATAATGCTGGACTTGCATAAGAATGGGAAGATGAAAGTTCATGTCTTTATTCAGTCATGGTGTAAGAAAGGCCATGTGGGCATAAAAGCAATGGAAATACAATTACAGAAAGATATCAATAAGCTAATTATATCCTAAATGGCAATTAAAAGAAATATTGGGAGAAAGACGATAAAATTCCCTTAAATAAGTTTGGGGAACATATTTCCTTCAGTGAAATTATCCATGTAATTAGAAAATATAATTCTAAAATTATTTCTATTTAATTTTGTTTAACGTGATGCTTCAAATGTGGTGTACAGAAAAAAAATCTGAAATAAAATACATCAAAATATTAACAGGTGTTATATCTGAGGAAAGATTTATGGTGATTGTGATTACTTTCCTTCCTTTTCTTTTTCCAAATTTTCTATGATTTTAGGCAAAATGAATAGGCTGACACTATTTCTACCATCAGGATCTCTAATGAATTAATTTTGGAACAGTATTTCAAAAATCATATGCCGTTTTAGAAGAATGTTATAATGTATGCCTTTTTAGAAGCATGTTATAATGTAAAGGCTTAACAGAGTTTCCCATCGCCATGTGTTATGACCTGAATGTTTGTGTCCCCCTCAAATTCACCTGCTGAAGACCTGACCTCAGTGTGAGTTGGCTGTGTTTGGAGATGGGCCTCTGAGGAGGGAATTAAGGTTAAATGAAGTCATAAGGGCGGGGCCCTGATTCATCAGGATAAGTGTCCTTATAAGAAGAGATACCAGAGAGCTCTCTCTTTCCCTCTCTCCCCCAAGAGTTTGTGTGTGTGTGTGTGTGTGTGTGCGCACACACATCCGTGCACTGAGGAAAGGCCATGTGAGGATGTGGTAAGATGGTAGCTGTCTACAAGCCAGAAAGAGAGTTAACATCAGAAACTGAATTTACAGGCACTTTGATCATGGACTTCCAGTCTCCAGAGCTGTGAGAAAATAAATTCTGTTGTTTAAGCTACTCAGTCTGTGGTATTTTGTCATGGCAGTCCAGCAGACTGATACACTTTGTTGATACTTTTATTGATTTATTGATACACTTTATATGATTTTATTCATCATCTCTCATACCTCATTATTTCAAGCATAGTTCCTTATTCATTTGCAAACGATTGTTTCATTGCAGTATGTGTTCCAATTTTCCAGTAGTATTCTTCCTAGTAAAATGGAATGACTTGCTCCTTGATAAGATTTTCAATAATAGTGAGCCATTTTGGTCATTTTTAAGAAAATCAATGGAGTTATAGCTATTTCTCACAGAGACTCATTCATGATGAGGGGACAAAAACACCTACCATTTCCAAGACATTCCATGTTGTATGTTTCCTGGTACTATAGTTTTTTTAAGAAACAACGGAATACATGTTTCTTAGGATTACCGGAATTTAAACTCAGCCTACCCTCCAATCTATATATTCACAGAAACAAAGAAAGTATCAAGATGTCAATCTTAACAGTCTGTGGGAGAACAAAACAGATCCTCACTTTATTCTTTGACTATAAAGAAGCTTGAACAACCCTAAATTCTAATTTACCAAATTAGTTTTGTGTAGTGTTCAATATATCAGTGTGATGCTCCTATTTACATCATGAAATTTCAATATTGAAAAAGAATTGTAAAAAACCAAAAAGGATTCCAAAGCACATTTTAAATAAGCATTTTGTAAATGATAAATCATAATTAATATACTAAAATAAGACCCATAAGAAATTGCATAGATATATTTGAGGTGTGGTGAACTGCTACATATAAGAGACAGGCGGAACTGTAGAGCAGAAAGGAACTTTGAGATCTTCAGGTTTAAAAGCTTCTGTTTGCAGATGTATTGGTCCCTGCTCATCTGTCCCTTCATGTCCCCTTTCCAATCTTCTTCACTGTGTTCTGTGCCTCAGGAGGTTGTTCTCCATGGACAACCACAAAAAGACTTTCTTACCCTTTAGCTATGGTTATGTTTGAGCAATAGTTCCTAGCCAGATATCAGAGAGTCGGAGGACAAAGCTGTCAGGGTGTAAGGATACTTATTCCCCCAGCTCCCTTCCTGCTGAGGCAGCTAGTTCTCAGTACAGGTGATCTTCAGTCTAAGGCTGTAAAACTTGTACATGAACCCAAAAGCTCTGTCCTCCAGTCCCTTCAAGCCTAAGAAGAGGAGCCACCTCCCACTATTGTTAGCCCTGGGCTTCCTCACCCTTCCGTGTTGGTTTCCATTAACTCTTAAAAATCCTTTATAAAACTCATGCCAACTGCCCCTTTTTAGTGTAATATTTTATGCTGGGAAATGGACCGATATGAAAGATGCAATCTCTAAGTCCTAGAGAGATAAAGGTGCACAGATAATTTATCCTGGGCACATTCTCATTTGCCTGTGGTCTTAGAAAAGCAAGGAGCTTTATGATAGCTATAATGAATGTTGCCCTCAAAGTGCTGGATCCAAAACAAAATGTAAAGTTTCTACTGTATGATAAAACCAAGAGTGTTCCTATTCCTTCCACTTCATTAAAATGCTAAGCAAAAAGTAAACAGAAAAACTGTCAGAATTAGTTACTCTAATTTTCAGACAAAAGTCAAGGAGTTTCATATATTGCTTTTCGTTGTGTATCTCACTAGGTACCATAGATTTAAGAGACTTGATGATAAGTCCATGGGTTAGCAGAAGAGCTAAGCCCTTTCCACATTTGCACTCTCTAATTGGACCCAGGGACTGATGAGCATAGATGACAGGCTCAGTACTCTTGAGAAACTAAATCATGTCCCTACATGACATAGATACATGGGATGAAGAGATGAGAACTTGGAAAATAGACACAAAGAATAAAATGAATGAAGTGGAGAGTTAAAAAGCAGCACAGAGCCCTTGATTATCATAACTGTTTTGGGTTCAAGGCTTATTAATGGATCCTGGTTCAAATAAGCCAAAATGAACATGAACATCAGTCCTCAGATTCCTGGGGAAGAGTGACAGCCTGGGATATTGTGCGGTCACACAGTACAAATGGACCCACAGTGGTTAAGAGGAGAAATAACAAGAACACATCGGCTGCCTTCACTTTCCTACATCGTTGCCAGAGGCCACAACATGAACCCGTGTGCAGCAGTTTGACCCCTCCCTTGCAGCACTCCTGTTAACCACGTTTAGCTAACAACTAGCAACAATTTGTTACCAAAAAAGCTCAAGTATCCTACGAAATTTCTGAACGAATGGTGGTCTCATTTTATAAGCTATGTCTCACCATTATCAAGGCAGAAACGTTCCATTTTTATCAACTCAAATTATTTCCATGAGGACAGGTTACACACATCACTATAATCACCAACATTTATGTAAAACTGATAAATACTTGCTGAAAAAAACTTAAAAATCCCATTATGTCTTTTGCTTTCCTTGAGATATATAGCTTCATGTTTCTTTATGAAGTTGTTTCTGTCCTGCTGATTTTATACGCCTGCCCGGGAAGGACTGTTGCATCAGCACTCGGAGCATCTCAGTTGTGGAACTATGCAATAGCTAATTTAAGTAAATAGCAGAAAAATGTGACGTCAGTGGAAAGAAGAGTAAAGACTGCTAACATGTTGGGGTAAGTTGGGTATTTTTCTTTCCTTTCTATAAACGTAGAGTTCAAAGCAGAATGGGCTATCAGATTTCTGCTCAGCAAGTCAGAGTCAAAGACCAGGGGCCTAAAGTTGCTTAATCCATACGAGGTGTGAGGAATAATAGGAATAAAGAAAAAGAAGTTTTGAATCATATATTGCTATAATTGCAGGAAAATGGAAACATTTTTCTTTTATGCTTGTGCAAAGGAAAATGTATACAGCCCTAAAACTGTACAAAGGGACTTCAATTGTATCTCACTGACAATCATCATGTTTTAATAACATACGTGTAATCCAAAGTCAGTTTCATAGGCTTAGAACAAAAGATAAGACTCCCTTGGAAATTAAATGTTTCTAATGATCCCAGACTATTGTTTTTCTTGCTTTAGTGACACTGTTCAAATTTTTGAAAAGTTTGTTTTAGATTTTTAGATATTTAAAAATCCTAGTCTTTTAGACCATAACATAACTCTTCTAATTTATTTTCCATTGAAGGAGAAACTTCTTTCATGAAATGTTGGTATCCAATTTTGTGCCCAGATAAATTTGTATGTTAGGTATTTCTACTCAGTTCTGACTTCCTCCTCAAACTTTAGCAGATCTTCAAATCTCTGGGTAAACTTTTCTATGTTTTATTTTTTTTTTGCATTGATTTACTCAAATTGATGGTGAAAAAACAAAATGGAAATTTGAAGACATTATCTTCCAGAAAGTCATAAAATTGATTATTAAATTCATCTTTATGGAGATTCATTTATCTCTTCATAGTTTCATGCTATTACCTTTAATGTTCACAGACTGTTCCACTTATAGTCTTCCATAGACGGCCAGATGTCAGACGTTTACGACACTTCTGGTTGGCTCCCACACTGTGAACAGCTTCACTATTCTTCAGTTGGGCACAAGTCCATTTTGCATTCCTGAGCATACCATTTAAACAAGAGAAAGGACAGAGTATTCATTCCCTGTAAATAAAACAATAATCTGACACATGGGCAAACATGTATGTGCAGTTATTTATTTAATTTGTAAATTTACAACAGGAAAATAAAATAAATTTATAACACTAGAGAGTTAAATAAACATATCATACTTCTTTATAATATAGGCAGGACAGAAGATGGAAACATGTTATATAAAAACATTTATTAAAGGGCAATAATATTTCCCCGTATTGTTAACTAATAAAAAGTATGGAAATACCATAGACAAATGAAACTAGTCTAGATAAGTGTCTCTCTTAATGGGTGTATGAATAATTATTTATGTTTTTTAAATTGTTTTTAGAGATTGGCACCTCACCTAATATCTCTTGCCACTCTTCTTTTTATCTTCTTCTTCTTCTCCCCAAAGCCCCCCAGCACATAGTTGTATATTCTAGTCATAGGTCCTTCTTGTTGTGCTATGTGGTACACAACCTCAGTATGGCTTGATGAGTGGTCCCATGTCTGCCCCCAGGATCTGAACCGGTGAAACCCCAGGCCGCCAAAGTGGAGTGTGTGAACTTAACGCTTTGGCCACAGGGCTGGCCCCAGATTTTTAATTTCTTTTAGGTGACTTTTCTGTTTTGTGCTTCATTGCTAATTTTCTTCATTGAACATATATTAATTTTGTCAATAAAATAAAGCAATTTAAAAATTCAGATACCTGCCCTATGGCCTAGTGGTTAAGTTTGATACACTCTGCTTCAGTGGCCCAAGTTCACTTCCTGGACGCAGACCCACACAACTCATTGGTGGCCATGCTGTGGTGGTGACCCACATCCAAACTAGAGGAATATTGGCACAGATGTTAGCTCAGGGTGAAGCTTCCTCAAGCAAAAAGAGGAAGATTGGTAACAGATGTTAGCTCAGGGCAAAGCTTCCTCAACAACAACAACAAAAAATTGAGACTGCAGTGATTATCATAGTGGAGTCCTCTGTTTTTATTCTCTGACATATCCATATGTTTAAATATTTTAAAACACAACATGAGCTACAAGCATGAAGTTGAAAGTATTAAGGAGAGATGCATTGAAGAAACCTTCCTTGTGGCAAGGTTTTATGCTTTCTGGTGGAGAAGAAAGGACATACTCGAATTTTGACAAATCTATCACTAAAGTTATGTGGGGACAGTATGATGTGCCTTCCAGACCCCACTTCAGGGAAGTCAGCATTGATCCAGCTGCAGGGAATCAGAAGACAACATCATCTGTCAGCCCCTTCAGAGATTGCCTGGGCTCCATAGGGCAGCCTCATCCAACGACGTGCCGTATCTGTGGAGTCTGCATCCAATGACCAACCCGTTGAGGGTACAAAGGCCATCACTGCCCAGGCTAGGACAGCTCTGAAGAGCCACTCTAGCTCCAGAACTCTTCATGATGTGGGCTGAGGCAAATGTTGGGCCTGCATCACAGTTCAACTTCTCCCTCTGTCCAATGCTGCTTCATTCTCCACCTGCTCCAAGTGTTGATCTCAAGGGCATTCCCAAATAAACGACCTGTAGGCAAAAGTCTGTCTCAGAATCTGTGTCCTAGGGAACTCAAACTGATTCAAACAAAACAAGGAAAAAAACTGATTCTGGACAAACACTAACGTATTTTATTATAAAACTATAGTTTGTTTTGAACTTGGAGAGAATAACTTTCTACTTCTTGGATAATTTCTCTTCATAAAATTAAAAATTAGCATGTTAATATCCATTAAAGACTTTTACTAGAGTCGGTATTTTTGCTGAAGTTATAAATTAAATTAGGGAGAGTTGTACTCAAGCCTCTCAATAAGTAGCACCATAATTATCTTTATTTATTCAAAACCTTTCATGCAGACTTCAGTGAAGGTTTAGTTAATTCCTCAAATAGGGACTGCAGATTTCTGGTTAAGGATGTTACATAATCTTTTAGTGTATTCACTCAGTTGTGAATGGAATCTTAGTTCCTCCTATATGTTCTGATGTGTAAGTGATTTTCTTTTTATATTAATATGACCACAACTAATCACTTTGTGAACATTGTTCTTATCTACATTTTTCCATCATCTTAAAATCCCATGACTCATTTTGTTTCTGGTATGTCTCCCTTAAAAAGAACAGGGTGACTTCAGTTGTAGTTGTTTGTGCCTTACTCACCATGAGAACCTCTGATGTCTAAAAGAAGGATTTTATCCATGCCCACTTATTGTGACTCCTGATTTGTAGTTGCATTTTACATTTGTTATTTACTCTCTATTTTTATTTATTTCCCAGGTGTTTTGGTTTGTCTTTTTTTAAAAAATCATTCTCTTTTTCTTTATCATTTTGTTTTGGAGTGATTATTCTAACTTTTTTTCATGCAAAATTTACATAGTCTACCACCAAGAAGGTACTTGTATTTATTTTGCTGTTGATTGTTTTTGTATTTTGTATCATATTTGAACAGTTACTCAGTGTTATCTATTTTCTTGTACCCCTTTTTAAAACCTATTGCTCCTTCTTTACTGAGGATCCAGTAATACCAAAAAAAACTTGGAAACTGTTCTGAGACTTTTCTGATGTTTGCTTATAGTGTCTTCTACTTATTCCTCAATGAATGAAAATACTTTTGCTTTCATTATCTTAGAGGATGTTTTCTGTTACTCCTTTGCACTAGTGTAAACCCTTTCAGTATGTCTTTCCTAAGCTTTAGGATATTGTCTTCCAGTGTTTCTTGGTTATTTGTTTCCTTTTTTTCTTTCTATTATCTCCTTTTGAAGCTAGCATCACAGATATTCTAGTTGAGGTTTTAATCTATTTCCCTAGATCAAACTTCCAGCTCAAAAATTTCTATAATTTGTTTCATTATACTGTTTAATCCTTCCATTGAAGTTTATTTAATTGTATTTTATACTTCTGCAACCAAATTTTGGTTTTACAAGATCTCAACTTTTTTCCTTTTAATAGGAGCCTGTTTCTGTTTTATGGATATTATATATCTTTATGAGATTACTAATATACTTCTTTAAAGTGCTCTCTTACTTCTATTAAATGTTGTCTCCTTAGAGAATTATTTTTCTATTTGAAGCTTCTCTTTCGTAGTTTGGTTTCTCTAATGTTTGTTTGGCAGTGAAAGACTTCTTTTGATTTACTGCTTATTATCTCAGTATTTACATTAGGGAATACTTGTTATTGTTAATTTCCTGAAGATTATAGGCTGTTATGAGAGAACACTACATATTATTTTGAATAATATATTTAAATATTTGAACAATATATTTAAATATTTAATATATACATACAAGTTTAGGAGTTCATTACATCAGCAATGATGTCACCAAAACAAATTTTTCATCAAAATAGCATCTTTTTTTCAAATGAAATTGTTTATGGTGGTCACTAACAGACCCGATTCTTTTTTTTTTTCCCTGAGGAAGATTCTCCCTGAGCTAACACCCATGCCAGTCTTCCTCTATTTTTGACTATGTAGGCCGCTAGCACAGCATGACCTCTAACAGAGTGGTGTAGGTCCTCAACTGGGAACTGAACCCAGGCCACCAAAATGGAGCGTGCTAAACTTAACCACTAGGCCACGGGGGCTGGCTCCCAGAACCAATTTTTACAGGCCATTCTTTTATCTATTGAAATTTTTTAGAGTGCTAGGATAAATATTAATACAGTAAGTTTGATTAACATTTTTGATGAGTTTATTAATATTACTCTTATATTTACAGTGATAATTCTCATGTTGTTGATTTCTTGCCTTAGATCCAACAAATTGTATACAGAAGAAGCTAGAGTTGCCTTGAAAATCACAATTTTTTAAGTAGGAGATAAGATTTCAGTGTGCAACATGTTTTGATGCTTCACCTCTTTTCTTTAAAATGTTTAAGATACTTCTCTAAGAATACTCTGATATATATATATATATTATGTATTTTTAAAAATTATATATATATAAAATTTAAAAACCTGGACTGTGTGACAACTTCACTTCAAACTCTCTCTCTGTACCATTTAAAAAAATAAGAAAACATTCTTTCTAAATGTCAGAACTAATTGAATGCATTTTCGTATAACGTTATAGCTTTCAGGCACACTTCTTCTTTCCACATCCCCTGTGCCATTTCTTTCCTTCCCACTTATATACAGAGGCTCTTCTGGTTTTTTCAAGAGCCTTGGCCAGCCTTCACTGCACTGAAAAACTGGCCATTTTCCTCTCAAATATGGATGCATCTCCCTCTGTTATTTGTGTATAGAAAGACATGCCATAATCACAATGAGGAGTTTGACATTTGAAAAGAAAAATTGGACAAGCCAAGACTTTTTATACTAGCGTTTTCCAATCTTAATAATATTAAAATCTTTTATATTTATATAAATATTTATATTTGTGCTTACTACAGAGGAATAGATTGGGCAAAAAGTAGACAGAATGTATTTTCTTCTAAGAGGCAGGAAAGAAAATCTGGTCATAAACAGTAGACAGGAGCAGAAAAGGAAAACTGAGAAAATCTCAGATCCATGGTTGGAAAATATATCCTCCTGCCCCAGCCAACACACCCACACAGCTTTTCTCCCCTTCACAAGTCCCTGTGGGAACTGTATAGTGATTTCATGCCCTGTGAGCATCTGCCTCCTCCACCCTGGCAAGTAGACAGACAGTGCTGGCATCCGAATTGTGAGATGCACCATAGTCTGTGGCAGTTAATACCAACTCTAGAGGTGGACTATGTTTTAATGGGGTTTTGAGGACTATCCTGAAACTGCTTCAATGTTAAAAATCCAAGCCCAAACAGATGGTATAGAAACAAACTTCCAATCATACAGTAAGAGAGGATAATAACATAATCTATATATTTTTAACAGATCCTGCTTTCATAATTGCCAAACTTGGAAGCAACCAAGATATCCTTTAGCAGGCGAATGGATAAATATCAGACAATGGAATATTATTCTGTGCTAAAAAGAAATGAGCTATTAAGCTGTGAAAAGACATGGAGAATGCTTAGATGCATACTACTAAGTGAAGGAAGCCAATCTGAATTGGCTGCATACTATATTGTTTCAACTGTATAATATTCTGGAAAATGAAAAATCTGGAGAGAATTAATGATCAGTGGCAACCAAAGGTTGGGGGGTCAGGCAAGAAGATGCATAGTCAGAGCACAGAGGATTTTTAGGGCAGTGGAAATATTTGTATGATATTATAGTGATGGACATAAGACATTATGCTTCTGCCCAAACCCATAGAATGTACAACACCAAGAGTGAATCCTAAGGTAAACTACGGACTTTGAGTGACTATGATGTGTCAATGCAGGTTCATCTTTGCAAAAAATATACCACCCTGGTGAGGAATGTTGACAAAAATATGTCAGACTATGCATGTGTGGGGCAGGGGGCATGTGGGAAATCTCTGCACATTCCTCTCAATTTTGCTGTACTTAAAATTACTCTAAAAACTAAAGACTTTAAAAAAATGTTTTAAAAGATGCTGCTAAGAGATTTGAAATTAAAGATATAATTGGAAGCGATTTGACTTGGAGCTTGAGGTGATAATACAAGTAACTACTTTTACTGTTGAATGAAAGTAAAATGGTCATCCATTTGGATGCCTTTCCAATCCCTAGGAAAAAGGCATAGGCACTTGAGGAAGAATTATCCAACTCAGCATTTGTGGTTGGCTTACTACACTCTTGAAAACCGGCCAGCATAGGATAAAACATCTGTGCTAATATCTGGATGTTTTGAGGAATTGATGCAGATAGATTAGAAGATATGAGGCAAGAAACTCAACAAAAAGTAAAAAGTTCATCTGGCATAGGATAAAAAAACACAATAACTCCACATGGCAGAGGTTCTCAACCCAGGGCAATTACTCTCCTCAGAGGCACATTTGGCGATGTCTAGTGATATTTTTGATTGTTATAACGGGAGCAGTGAGGGAGAAGGAGCGCTACTTACATGTAGTGGTTAGAAGCCAGGAACGCTGCTAAATGTCCTCTGAGGGCTAGAACAGCCCCCTACTTCCCACCCCAGCAAAGAATTATCTGGTCCAAAATGTTAATAGAGCCCAAGTTGAAAAACTCTGCCATAGAGGAATAAAACCTCATCATATCATCACAGAAGAGCAGATGAACATGGCAGTATGATGACAAGGTCAAAGGCAGGATGATACTTCAAGTTAAGGCCCTGGGTGCAATTCACAATTAACAGGAAATGTGAGAGAAAAGGTAGTAAGCAGGTGAAATGAAAAACAAATGAGTGACCTTATGGGGGCCCAAATAGAGATAAGAGATTTTAGGACCATTGTGTATGTTACAAGGATTTTGGGGCCCAACTGTTCACCAAAGATTATCCCAGGTTTCTTGATAAAGTCCCCAGTAGTTTAAAGGTAAAATCCTCAACACAAAACTAATAATTCCACAAGTTACTGTAAAACTAATTGTGTTAACTATGACCAAACCCGAAATTTGTCTGGGGATGGAGGAAGAAAAAGTGGATGTAGTGTCATTGGGCATTTTCTTCCACCTTCCACGTTCTCCAAAACTATTGCTTTACTTTTTTTGAAAGAGTAATAAATCTATACCATCTTTTTCTAACTTTACTATGTATGAATCATGAATTATTTTAGCCAATGTAATGCATCTAAGAAAAGACATGGTTGCTAAACCTAATCAGAGACACAGGACATGACAGATTTTAATAGTGCACTGAGAAGCAATTTGGTCATAAACAAGTGATTTTTCTTGTAAAAATAAAGTGAGAGACATCCTAAGGTCTCTCTCTTTTTTTTTTTTATTAATGTTATGATAGATTACAACCTTGTGAGATTTCAGTTGTACATTATTGTTAGTCATGTTGTGGGTACACCTCTTCCCCCTTTGTGCCCTCCCCCCACCTCTCCCTTTTCCCTGGTAACCATGGATCAGATCTCCTTGTCAATATGTTAACTTCCACCTATGAATGGAGTCATATAGAGTTCGTCTTTCTCTGACTGGCTTATTTCGCTTAACATAATACCCTCGAGGTCCATCCACGTTGCTGCGAATGGGCCAATTTTGTCTTTTTTTATGGCTGAGTAGTATTCCATTGTGTATATATACCACATCTTCTTTATCCAATCATCAGTTTCTGGGCATGTAGGTTGGTTCCACGTCTTGGCTATTGTAAATAATGCTGCGATGAACATAGGGGTACAAGGGACTCTTGGGATTTCTGATTTCAGGTTCTTAGGATAGATACCCAGTAATGGGATGGCTGGGTCATAGGGTATTTCTATTTTTAACTTTTTGAGAAATCTCCATACTGTTTTCCATAGTGGCTGTACCAGTTTGCATTCCCACCAACAGTGTATGAGGGTTCCTTTTTCTCCACCACCTCTCCAACATTTGTCGCTCTTGGTTTTGGATGTTTTTGCCAATCTAATGGGTGTAAGGTGATATCTTAGTGTAGTTTTGATTTGCATTTCCCTGATGATTAGCGATGATGAACATCTTTCCATGTGTCTATTGGCCATATTTATATCTTCTTTTGAGAAATGTCTGTTCATGTCCTCTGTCCATTTTTTGATCAGGTTGTTTGTTTTTTTGTTGTTAAGCCGTGTGAGTTCTTTGTATATTATGGAGATTAACCCTGTGTCGGATAAGTGGCTTGTAAATATTTTTTCCCAATTAGTGAGCTGTTTTTTTGTTTCAATCCTGTTTTCCCTTGCCTTGAAGAAGCTCTTTAGTCTGATGAAGTCCCATTTGTTTATTCTTTCTATTGTTTCCCTCAACTGAGGAGTTATAGTGTCCGAAAAGATTCTTTTGAAACTCATGTCAAAGAGTGTACTGCCTATATTCTCTTCTAGTAAACTTATTGTTTCAGGCCTAATCTTTAGATCTTTGATCCATTTAGAGTTTATTTTGGTGTGTGGTGAAAAAGAATGGTCAGTTTTCAATCTTTTGCATGTGGTCATCCAGTTTTCCCAGCACCATTTGTTGAAGAGACTTTCTTTTCTCCATTGTAGGCCCTCTGCTCCTTTGTCGAAGATTAGC